>NC_052354.1:3393233-3646056 GCF_009727055.1 Benincasa hispida
ATATGATATTAAATTTGTCTCTGTTCATTAGCTTATTAATTTAAGATGATATTAAAATTGATGATATTATTCACTGACCAATTAATAGAAATGATTAAAAAAAATGACCCATTGATGCAATCAACAATGTGAAACACGACACTAGTGTTAGAGGTAAGTGGCCAAATTCAAATATATATTTTCTCTTTGTTTTTTTTTTTAATGTAAATTTGATTAATAAATTCGAAAAGAATACGAAAAAGAAAAGATTGACACGTGTAACACGTGGAAAACTAGGCAATCAAAATCCCCTGTTCCCCTGTTTTCAAGTTACCGTCTTCAGCCTCGTCCCTCCGGCCGACTGTAAATCCACCACAAAAGATTACTGAGAGAATTCCCATCATCATGCTTCTTCAACTTCTTTACCTTCTCAATCGCACTCTTCTTATCATAAATCCCTTCCAAAGCATACGCAAATCCCTTCCATCCTTCGCCGGCGTCTTCCCGTTCCAACGCCCGTGACACCCACTCCACAACCTCCTTCACAAACCCCTTGTCGGAAAACACCCTCTCCGACACCGGCAATACCGGCAACACCTGTATCCCAACTCTACACTCCCTCCACTCCGCCGGCGCAAACCACAACCGACTCTCCCTTGCCGCACTCCACAATATCCCCACTACTCTGTTTTCCTCTTCAAATCCCTTGTCGTAAATCCAGTTTTTTTCGCTCTTCACATGCCACCATGTCTGCGTCGCCGCAATCTCAGCCGCAGTCAGGGTCGACCCAGCGGCCGTCAGAGACTCATCGTCGTAAGCCAAACCCATCAGCGCCGCCGCGTAATAGGCGTTGACGGCTTCGCTTGTGCTTTCCTGATTCCGGCCGTCGGGGAATTCCGTTAATCCGGCGGCCCACGAGTGGAGCTTCCAGAAATCGAAGTTTCTAAACGGAATTGAGAATTGGGATTTTTTGGGTCTGAAATTCATGTAATCGTAAACCAAAGCGTACGCTTGAGGCTTGAATTGTTTTCCCCAATTTGGGTCGAGTTTGGCAAGAACGGCGATTGAGTACACGAAATAACCCAAATGGAAATGATGATCGTTGTAGATTCCAAATCCGAAATCCTCTGTTGTACTTGTAGCTCCGTTCTTCGTTACCAATCCAGCCCATTTTCTTTCATATAGAAATCCATTTTTCGGAAATTTCCCGATCAGCCATGGCTGAATCCCGTTTTTCAGGAATCTCACCACCGCCGGAATGACACCGGCGCCGTTATCCACCTCCTCTGCGATCAGTGCCAATCTCGCAGCTCTGGCCAACAACTTTGCGTAGAAATAAGACGACGCCGTTGACGAAAGCTCTGTAACGTTTAAAGTCGCAACGTCTCGTTTAAGAGCCGCGACAATTTCAGGGAAGAACTTTTTGTCGATTCCGTTGATTGAATGCCAAGTGATCGGAACCGGATTAAAATTCAAATCCCACGAATCTCCGACGACTCCCAGAAGGTCGCCGTCGATGCTGCCGTACCGGAGATTCGGAAGAACGGTTTGATTTCTCGACAAAATTTGCCGGTGCAATGGGTGAGCCAACATGAGAAGGCCGCCACTTCCTTTCTTCTGCCATTTGTATTTGAACCCAAAATTTTCAGACAACTTCACATACCCAGAAACAGGGTAACATCCACTGTACCGATCAAGAATGTTCCCCGATTCCATCGCTGAATTTGGCAAAACAGCAATCCGAATCACGCCGGAAAATCCACCGGAAGTAACAATCTGATTATTCTTCGATTTAATCAGATAAATCGCCGACGAGGAATAAAGTACCCAATTCCGTCCATTGTTCAACCGAATGATATGTTTTGTAGAATCGTCATAAGAATCAACAGACCGGACGCCATTGCCGGTTGAGATCGAAACAGAGGAGATTTTCAGAACAGAGAAAGTCAAATAAGGACTTCCACGAACAAGATGGAATCTGAAATCGCCAATGTCCAAATCAACACCGAGATCGCTGAAGGACGAGATGAAATGGGTTGTGTTAGAAACGGGGGAAGTTCTGTCGAGTGCAGAAATGGTGAGATCGGGGTAGAACTGCAACTGGGTGATTGAAGAATTGGAAATACGAGATGGGTATGAAACAGAGAGCGAAGAATTTGCCGTTCTGACGATATACGGATGAATATATTCCGGCTTATCGCCATTGTTGAGGACAAAGTTCTGGAAGAAGGAATTAGTGGGAAGGGGAGAGGAGAGGAGAGTGGGAGAGAAGAATTTGGCGGGGTCGGGAACCGCCGTGGAGGTGGTTTGGGGGAAGAGAAATTGGCCGGAAACAGCCGGCGGAAATGCAGTGAGAATAATGAAGAAGAAGAAGAAGATGGAAATTAGCCATGGCTTAGGCGTTTCCATGGCTAGTGAGGGATTATTGGTGGAGAGGATTTTATAATTATAAAAGGGAGGATTGTGGAAGGTCATAAATGAAAATGATGTATTAAAATAAGAAAGAAATGATGAGTTCTTAACGTTCTAATTTGTATTTTTTAAAAAGGGAAAAGTGTAACGTCATTATTCCCTAGGGAACAGTGGCAAATAAAATAATGTTTAGGAAGAAAGAAAAGGTTTGAACTTTTTGTTTTGAAATTAAAGCAACAGCTCTTGATGTAATGTGTAATTAATAGGCACAAATACCAAAACAGATCTAAAATTAGTAAGAGACGAATTTCAAGAGAGATCTAAGCCACTTTTACTCTCACCTAATAAAAATTGATCTAATCGAAACAGAAATAGGATTAATCCTCATCAATTTCAATCGAAAACGTGATTGAATTTCTTTTAATCACGTTTACTTAAAATTATGAAATTGCCACATCTGGAGAAGATTAAAAAGTGTAATTTAAAAAATATCAAAAATTGGATGTGGACAAACTCAAACGGATAGTTCTTTACTTTGTAGTAATATTACACTTGAACTTTTACAGATATTTCAAAAATATCCTTAGAGTATAAAATCTTTAAGATTTCAAACGAAAATTAAAATATGAAATGGTGTGACAATTATTAAGAACGAAAATTTAGATCATCACGTTGTTTTAGATTACCGCTACATAGTTCTAAGTCTTGCTTTTTATTCGAAAATATATTAAAGGATAGTTTTCACGTTCATGAAACTTCTTGGGTAATATTACAAGTTACGAATGTATAAGGTATTTTTGAAACAAATGACAAAGTGTAAGATTATTTGTTATAATTGTATTACATTCTTTTTCTAAATTTTGAAACTATGTTCACATATGATTACTTTTGCATATAAATTACCGTTATTATGTAATCAATTTTTGATCAAAATTAACTTTAAGTGATTACATTTAAGACCAATTGAATTGCATAGAGCAAAGTGTTATTTTAACCAACAATCAACTATACTATAAACTTTGGTATACTTAAAATCTCAAACAAATAATAAGAGACATTAATTTCGAGAGATATCTTTGATAAGAACAACAAACTTCCAAATAACTTCGGAATGATATGATATTGTTCACTTTAGATATAAATTCACATTTCTCTCGTAACCAATTTCTTCCCTAACTGACATCTTCTCATTTTTCTCCATTTATTTATAAAGAATTGCATGCTAATTTTTTTTTTTGCTTGTAATTGAAAAAATAACTATAAATCTCTAACAAAACGTCGATTCACTTTAAAAAAATTAGAATTTAAATCAATAAAATTATTGTTTGGAGTTTTAATTCCTACAGATCCTCAAGTTTAGAAATAAATTGATTTTAAATATAAATTAAAGTACACTACATATACTAAAAATTGTAATTTAACATATTTATTCATATAATTGAAGGAAAAGAAATTTGAACCTAAGAAGAAGGATATACTCTAATCTAATTAGTGTGTTAGTTTAGTTTAACGATGTTATTAGTCATATATATTGTGTTGATTTTTATACTTGGAAAATCCTAATATTTTCTTTAAATTTTGTAATCATCCTTTGAAACTTGGTATCGTATTTGATTTTTATTTATTTATTTTATCTTGGTGATAGACTCAATATTTGTGACATGATATTGAAATGGGATATGAGAATTATAAAAAATGAATATATGTGTAAAAAATTGAAAATAAATTAAAGTAATAAAAGAAAATTCAATTTTTTTAAAAAAAAATTCAATATAAAATGGAGAAAATATTGTAGCTTGGAAAATGAAAGAGAAGACAACAATTGGCTCAACAAATCCATGAGAATATCACCAACTAAAGTGACTCTTCCACATGCATTTGAGCTTTACTCAACTTGTGAATTATAAAATGAGGTTGATTAAACTTTAGCTTTCTCAATTCTTCAATAAAAAAATGGTAAATCTTTTATGATTGAAAAATCATTTTCATTCACATATTTCGATTTGTTCAATTTAATCTATGTATTTTTATATGACTAATTTTAATATTTATAATTTAATAAATCTCCAATTTAGTCTATCAAAAGTAATATTTTATAGACATCGAATAAAAAATAATAATAATTTTAATATATTTCAAAAAATGTGTGATAATGTTCACGAATAATGAAAGGGTTTTTTTTTTATTATTATTATTATTGAAACTACAAATATTGAAATTGGATATTTAAAAATATAGACTTATTAATTAAACAAGTCTTAAAAGTATTTTTTTTTCCAATCATTGTTGTAATGCTTTTAGAACAATTAGTTTATTACTATCTACAATGCACATGTTATAAAATTTTAAAATATAATATATTTTTATAGAAGTTATATGTGATTTTATTAAGGAAAAAATACCTTTGGTCCTTGAGTTTTCAGGAATGT
Source organism: Benincasa hispida (assembly GCF_009727055.1). Classification (NCBI taxonomy): domain Eukaryota; kingdom Viridiplantae; phylum Streptophyta; class Magnoliopsida; order Cucurbitales; family Cucurbitaceae; genus Benincasa; species Benincasa hispida. The sequence continues at coordinate 3,398,054 of NC_052354.1, forward strand.
GTGTCATTTCTTTAACAATGAAAGTTTTTCCAATCCTCTTAGAAATCGAAAAGAGCTAATAGTCCCTAAGGAATTAAATTAGGTTTAAAAGGTCTCTCTACTAATAAAATCATTAAATTTACTATACTAAATGACGATGTGGCAAGATGACTTGAAAAAAAAATATTTTTAATATTTTCCCCATTCTCTCTTTTTCTCTCTCCTTCATGTTCTCCAATTTCATCCTATCCTCTCTCCATTACAATTGAACTAAAATCCTCTTCCTTTAACCATTTTTGGGTTAGCCAAAACCTAAGTTCTTTCACAATCAAAACAAACGAATCAGCCTCTTTATTTCAAGCAACAAGCTCTCAAACAAAGGGAAAAAGTCATCAGTAGCATCTAATTCTGTCCAACTTCATCAAAGGTACCAAAGGTATCATTATTCTACCATTAACTCTAAAACCAAATTTAGGTGAACTATTTCTCATCATTGAATTCGAATGGAGGGTTATGGCGACGAGCCCACCACCTTAATTTTCTTGTAGTTGCAGATCTCCATTCTCCTCTTCTTCCAATGTCCTCCTCATTTATTTCACTCCCAATTTCCTCAATCTCTCCTCCATCGCTTCCATGTCTTCGAACTGCCACACTTCAATTTCAACAAACCTAAACGAAGCCCTAAAATGATTAAAGGATGTGGATTTTATTTCAATTGTAATTGAGAGAGAGGATGGGAATGGAGGATTCAAACCAGAGGGAAATAAGAGAGAAGAGGGAAGATAAACATGCCCATGAGGAGGAATTTAATATTTATCTCATGTTTGCTAGAACAAAAGTATAAAGTTTCTTTTGAAGTTGATGATGTGTTCATTATTTCAAAGGGTATTAAAATATGTTATGCAAAATTAGAAAATAACTTATATGTGTTAAAACCAATTGAGGTAATAGCTGATTTGAATATAAAGATGTTTAAAACAACTGAAACTCAAAATAAGAAACGAAAAATTTCTCCTAATGTCTATCTTTGGTACTTAAGACTTGGCCACATTAATCTCAATAGGATTAGGAGATTGGTTAATAGTGGACTCTTAAACCAGTTAGAAGACAACTCTCTACCACCCTGTGAGTCTTGTCTTTAGGGTAAGATAAACAAAAGATCCTTTGTGGGAAAAGGTTTCTATTTCTCCTTTTTGATACACCGTTTTATTGAGGTGTACCAAGTGTTGAGAGTTGAGTTGTGATTCCATGTTTCATCATATAATTCTGGAATTCAATATCCATGTACTCTCCACCTTGATCTGATTGAAATGTTTTAATTTTTTTATACAACAAATTTTCAACTTCAGCTGTATACTCCTTGAACTTTTCAAGTGTGTCGGGCTTATATTGCATTAGATAAACATGCCCATATCTTGAATAATCGTCCGTAAAAGTGACAAAATATTCATATCCTCCTCTAGTTTTTACACTCATCGAACCACAAAGGTCTGAATGTATAAGCTCAAAGGGTTCTTTGGCTCTATAACCTTTTCCAGTAAAAGGTCGTTTTGTCATTTTTCCTTCTAGGCAAGATTCACATACAGGTAAAGAATTTTCTTCTAACTCGTTTAGAAGTCCATTCTTAACCAACCTCTCATCCTAGTGAGATTAATGTGACATAGTCTTAGAAGCCAAAGATGAGCATTATCTTTAGGAGATTTTTTTTTTCTCTTCTTAGTTTTAATGTTGAACATTTCAATATTGAGGAGTATTTTAGATACCAACGGCCTTAGTACATATAAGTTACTTTCATTTGTTGCAGAACAAATATCAATACCATTTTTTGAGACAAACGCTTTATTCCGAATAAAAGATACACTAAAATAGTGTTCTAACAAACATATAACTAAAATCAAGTTCCATTTAAAATTAGGAACGTTGTAAACATTGTCTAACAACATAAACTTTGATTAAAAAAACAACTTCAAACTCCCAACTGCAACCGTCGAGACAACCTCTCCTGTTCCAACCCATAGAGTCATCTCTCCCGTTGCCAACTGTTTCTAGGGATTAGTTTCTTGCAAAGAAGTACAAACGTGGTTAGTGGCTCATGAATCAAGTATCCAGCATTTTCCACCAAACACGTTTCCAGAGCCAGTAAATCATATTTACCTTTTTTTTCCTTTTTTTTATCAGTCAAATATTTTGGGCAAATCCTTTTCTAATGTCCATCTTGGTTGCAATGATAACATGCTCCTTTTGCAACTTTGACCTTCTTGCCCTTTTGGACAGCAATAGTAGTGGTGGCTTTATTCCCCTTTCCATCATTCTTCTTTTTCCATTTCTTAACATTAGATGAAGAGGGAGGCACAAATTTAGTTCCAGAGGTTAAACCTCTGATGAACTTTTTCATGTTGGAGGAGGCAACATTTGCCTCCCCATTATTTATTTTGGCTTTCATTAAAGACAAAAAAAAATGTAGCTTATTAAGGAAGATGGTGAGGTTGTAGTCAATTTTGTTCATAACACAATTACGAAATTGTAGAAAGCTATCCAACAGTAATTGCATGATAAAGTTCACCTGACTGGGCTTATTTATGAGACTTCCATTCATCTCAGCAGTATTGAAATGGTTCATCATGTTAAGGACATGTTCCCTAACAGACGATCCTTCAGCCATCCGCATACTGGAGATGAATTTAAGAGCACCATGCATGGCTTATGAGGAAATTTTTTCAAACATTTCACCAATGATTCCATATTCTGGTGTACAATAATTATGATCTCATGCTTTTTAGCTAGGACTTCAAATAAGCTTGCCAAAATATAAATATTTGCCTTATGATTGGTCTTGGTCCACTTCTCATAAGCATCACAAACATTTCATGATGCGTTGTGCCCAAGGGCTGGAGGACATTCCTCTATGAGAACGAATTTGAGGTCATCCACTACCAAAATCAAATTCATCGTATTTTTTTAAGTTGTATAATTTTTTCCAGTTAATTTTTCGGTGCCAAGCAAAGTAACAATTCAGCAAGACATGTTGATACAAAAAACAAATTACTTATATTAGACACTTGTGCAAAAATTCATTTTTCTTTTTAATCCAATCAGTTTACAAAAATTAATGAACCCCAACATCATTGAATTTTGTAATGATACATTCAGTGATTTGGAATAAATGCCACCTCAGTGTATATAGTTATTCTTTATCACTAAAGTGAAACATTTTTAATCAAATATTATTCTAGAATAACTCCTTAGTTATATAATATTTAATTACCATTTATTTGGTCAATAAATCATTAACTACCTTAATGCTTTATCGTAACTGTAACCCTTCATTTTCAACTCTATAACTCCACTCCAACCAGTCTACCTCAGGGAGGAATATAATTGGTACAATTGGTTATAACGGTCTTATCTATTTCTGAAGTTTGTAATGCCCTTCCCCCATGTAAATACCTTCCTAAAGAAGGGTGCGTCCAAGACACCATGAGGCCGAGCATGAATGAAACATTACAAACTAGTGAAGGAAACTGCAAGATATGTTGTCACACGTCCTTCTCCCATTTACTATAAACACTTTCTCCATTCACCTTAATATTGACCCATGCAAATACCTTCTTAAGGGAGGGTGTGCCCAAGGCACCACGAGGTTAAGCATGAATCTCAACCTGTGAACTCTTTAGGAGAACGTGGGTGGAAAAACGACATACCATATATATCTTTTTTCTCCCACCAAGTGTTCTACCTCTTGGGTTTATTAACTTAGAAAAAAAGGCTAAATTATTTTAACTAAGTCCTTGTAAATTTGCTCAATATAACACTTATATTGATTAGTTTAACAATATGTGTTTTTGTTCACTAAACTCTTTTAATGAAATTAATCACTTATTGCATACTTATAAAATATTTGCCCAATTCACCTTGCAGGTCTGTTTCCAGGTAGAGATGTTCCGTTTCTGTCAGCTTAAAAACCTCAACCAAGACAGAATGTTCATTAGACAAAGGTCCCTTATAGGCAATTATTTTATAAATTTAATATTTTAACCAAGTTCATTTTAATCCTATTAAAACGAATTAAAAGATTAACTTATTTCTAATCTCATTAATCTAATTCATTGAACTTATAACCTTTATAAAATAATGAACTTGTCAAAGTCCTTTTTCGTTTAAATTATGACGACTTTGATTAAATATAGAGTGGAAGTATCATCTAATCTGCAAGATAGTGCATCGAAGAGACGTGATCGTCTCGGAGCAAAATGTTATAGATCCGTTTACGAAGACTCTCACAGCTACAGTGTTTGAGGGTCACCTTCAGAGCAAAGGTCTACGGAACCGTCCGCGGCTAGACTAGGGCACGTGGGAGATTTTATTGTATTGGGTTTTTATGCCTTAGTGTATTGTTTTGTACTTGTTTTTGTACTCCCCAGTTCTCTTTAGGACAAGTGAGAGATTATTGGGGTTTGTGCTCTAAAGTCTCGTGTCCTATAGTTTGTAAATAATTTTATACAAACGCTTGTGATGATAATATATATGATATTTACTTCACTTCTTGACTTTGCACATTTAGATGTTTTTATGTTACCACAAACCAATAAACTTAATATCCCTGGTTGTCTTTATGTAACTTAAGCATGTATGTATTGACATACAAGTGGATCATATCTTAAGTGACAACTAAAATGGTCTGTAGTATATGAATATAAGAGGGAAACCTTATCCTAGTAACACTACGAACGCGGCCCGCTTTGTGAGATAGTTACAAGTGTTGTGACTTGTCACAGATGGTCTGATCCTGATCATTCGTTTTGGAGACATGTGAGCGGGGGCGTTCTATACAAAGAGTTTGTATAAAACCTGACCTCGAAGTGTTAACGTCTCGTCATATAACTCCATTCATGACAGAGACTTCACTTCACTAGGATGACCATAGGTAACATGACCTCAATCCTGAGTGAGTTGGGAACTCCTGCCATTGAGGGCGGTTCTTTGATTTACATGGGTGCGAGTGGCCAGAGCACGGACTCAAACCTATCACTTTGGGGATTTGTCTGATTTGAGAGCTGGGAACTCAGCTTCACAAGATGGAGTTCACTCCTTCCTCGAAGTAAGGGTAAGTAGATAGATCGCTCTCTTAAGGGCTTATCCTGGGGCTTGAACGACGTGGCTTCACATACCTTCTCATGACCTAAGAGGTGTTCACACATAGTAAGACTATGTTGTATTGTTCATTAGAGGGATCAGTGGTATTTAAGGAGTAAGATGTAACTACAGGGGCAAAACGGTAAATTAGCCAGTTGTACTTACGAGCATCTGTGAAGGGTCATCGTACTGATGATTGGTTATATCCAATGGACATAGAAATATATCTATGGTAAGAAGAGTTCAACTATCGGTCTTTAGTGGAATATCTGCTAGTTAACGGATGGTAGATATCGTGGTTAAAAAGTTTAGTCAGTTATTCACGTACCGTTGGAGCTTCGAGCCATAGGTCCATAAGGTCCCTTTAGTAGCTTGGATACAAGTTGAGAATCAGTTTTTGGGCCAATTTGAAATGTTCAAATTGACAAGATGGAGTTCGATTATATATGATATAATTGAACTAGTTAATTATATATGATATAATTAACTTTGTTTGAGATACATTAATTTGGAGGAAATTAGATATAAATATGATTTATATCTAGTGGAGGAAAAATACTATGATTAATATATGATATTAATCTATAGGTTATGAATATAATGTGATTATATTCATTGTCTATTAATTGGACGGTTAAGGGATAATAGGTCGGGGTCTCTTCTGTTTTCATAACAGATGAGTAAGTTGAAGAATTGCTTTGAGACGCTTAAATAGCTCAAGGTGTGTTAAGCATTGGATGCGCGGACATAATGTTTAAGTGTGTCATCGCTTAGTAAAACCTGTGCCTATACGATAGTGCTTGAACAATCGCTTACCTATATGATAGTGCTAAGCGATCACTTAACGCTTACATCCGCACGTGCTATTTACTAAATGATCGTTTACCTTTTCCTAAGCGATCGTTTAGCGTCCGATATTTACTAAACGATCGTATAGACGATCGCTTAGCTTTTCCTACACGATCGTTTAGAGTATCGTTTACCTTTTCCTACACGATCGTATAATTCACCTAAACGATCAAGCATTTTGTCTATACGATAGACGAGCTTTCTCCCACTTGCTTGATCATTGTATACGATCTCCCTTCCTCATTCTTTCTACCAAATCTAACCCACCCTTTAGATTCTCACTCCGAAAATATAAGGGCTCTGAGTGGTGGTGTCGTCCCCGTTTCCTTCTGTTCGTGTGGAGACTGTTCGGGGTATACAATTGGGATTTGTTGAACGATAGCTTACCATTTCAGTGAAACTGAGATTTGCTATGAAGAATAAGTCTTCAACTGGTATGATCTCTCGATCTCTTATTTATTGTTCCTTTGAGCATGCCAGTAATTTAGCGTTATGAATGCATATTAGTATATTTGAATGTATATGTGGAAATTTTGTCACAGTGAATTCGAAAGATCCGCTTCCGCTCATAGGTACTCTTGAATAAGAGTTCCTTCAGTAATTGTATTGTACACACTTTTTATTTATCTAATTAAATAAAAGTATTTTATTTGACACTTAGTTGCATTAATCCAAAAAACCAATAAACTAAGGTCCAAAGTTATCTTTTGTAACTTAAACATGTATATGGAGAATACAGGTGGATCAAGTTTAAATGATAAACTAAACGGTCTGTAGTAGATGGATAAAACTGGGTATCTTATCCTAGTGATGCTACGAATAAGACCTATTTTGTAGTTGTTACAATTTTTGTAAAGTGCTACAAATGATTTGATCCTAATCATTCATGTGGAGATAATGTGAGCCGGAATATTCTATACAAAGAGTTTGTATAAGACTAGACCACGAAATGAATAGTCTCTATATTACACCATTGCTAGAAGAGACTTACATTTCACCAGGATGACTATAGGTGACTTGACCTGAATCTTTAATAAGTTGTGAACTTCTGCCTATGAAATCAGTTCTTTGATCTACATAGGTGAGAGTGGTCAGTGTCACCGACTCAATATGCCTACTATTTTGGGGATTCGTCTGATTAGGGAGTTCGAAACGTAGCTACACAAGAAGAAATTCACTCCTCTATAATTAGAGTAAGTAAAGTAATTACTTTCTTAAGGGCTGATTCCGGGGTTTGAACAATGTGGTGTCATACCTTCTCTTGGCCCAAGAGGAGTTCGGTTATATTTGGACTATAACTTATTGTTCATTAGAGGGATTAGTGGTACTTAAGGAGCTAGATGTAACTATAGAGGTAAAATGGTAATTGTCTAGCTGTACTTACGAGTAATTTGTGAAGGATCGATGCATCGTTGATTGGTTATATCCAATGGACACAGAAAATATATTTGTAGTGTGAATAGTACAATTGTCGGTCTTTAGTGGAGTGGTCAACCGTTAATAGAAGTTGGTTAATTTAATTAAAGAGTTTAATTAATTAATCAAGTGAGCTTCAATCTATAGGTCCATAAGGTCCCCACAATAGTTCAATTGGGATTAATGAGAATCTAATTAATTTTGGATTAATTTAAATCGTTCAAATTAATATAGGGTGTCAATTATATATGATGTAATTAATATAATGTATATGATACATTATAATATAAATTTTTATTTGAGATAAAATAAATATTTGAATATGATCCAAATATTAATTATGTGAATATGATTTATATTAAATACTATATGTTAAATGAGAGAATATTAGACTATAAGTTATATTGTATATGTTATAATATAAACTATAGGTTATATATTATATTAGATACAACATATAGTTTGATGTATGATGTATATAGTAAGTTAGTTTATATATATATATATATATATATATATATTTAAATTAATAATATATTTGGGAGGTAGTTATTTGATAATTTCCCCCTTGATTCTCTAAAAAATATGTAAGTGGGAGGTTTTTACATAGGGTTGATTTATGTTTCTAGTTCTATCTTCTCCCTTTGTATTTCAACATAGAATACAGTGTTCCCCAGAAGATTTATCTGCAAAATTTTTTCCTCTAAAAAATCTTTCTCCCTCTCTCCCAAAATTAAAAGCGAAACCCTCACACTCTCGTCAATTTGCACCCTCTGGGAATACCAAAGTTTCATAATGGTGGTGTTTGAATTATGTTTTTGCTTACTGTAACTTTTTTTTTTTTTTGGGCGTTGGTGGGTTCGTGTTCATATTGTTTGTGATCAGAGAGGTTTTAATGAAGAGATCGGTCTTCGAGGGTTAGTAAAACCAAATTTCTTATTTTATCTCTTTCTGTATAATTAAACATGCTGATTTAGATTGCATATGATTGTTTCCGCCATTTGAATTTATGTATTTTTTCGTAAAAATAAAATTGGGCTATGATCCGCTTCCACATCGGGTGTTCGTACATCCTTCATAACATTCACAACATTCACTTTAGGGAATGATATTGTTCCAGTTGGTCGAGATTTGTGGTTCTTCATTAATAATTCGTTATTTTGTTCAGGCACGAGAAGAGATGAAATTAGTTCAGAATATTGTTTAAAACCTGTCTCTCGATATTGTTGTTGCAGGAGCATATTTGAGACATAAAATGTAGAAAATGTCTTCTCTAACATATCAGCATTAGTAATTTTCTCTCCGCATAACAACAATTTTGAACTGGTTTTAAATAATGCGGAATTGTAATCACTTATTGATTTAAAATCTTGTAGCCACAAGCATCCATTCATAACGAACTTTAGGAAGAATAACTTTTTTTTATGATTATACTTTTTTTTTCAATTTTTTCCATAAGATACGAGGATATTTTATTGTAATATACTCAATTTTTGATCTCTCGTGGAGTTAATGACGAAGGAAAACCATAACTTTTGCTTTGTCCTGATTGGATGTCGTATTTCCTTCTTTAATTGGTTCCCCAAGGTTCATAGTATCTAATGGATTTCGGCATCAAACACTCATGACAAATAATTATTGTCATTAATGTCAAGGTACTAAATATGCAAAATGACATTTAATATATTAATTACAATAAAGAGGAAAAAAATGAATTACCTTTAAGACCTACCTTCAGTGAGGAACTGACAACAGCACGTGCTGATAACATGTTGTAAAATTGAGGAGCACAACAGGAATCCAGATATGGAAAAATGTAATATAATAAAATAAATAAATATACTAATTAAATAAAATAAATCAACAAAATAAAAAAAATATAGAAAAATGAAATTAAAAGAAGAAAATTGGCTCCAAATAATTTGGATTTCTCACCACTATGTGTGGATTTTCAAGATCCATGAAATGCCACTATTTATAGTGACAAGTAGGATGTGAGGTGTGTTTGGAATACACTTCCAAGTTTTTAATCTAAAAAATAAGTCATTTTAGAAAAGAAAAAAAATGAAGTGTTTGACAACCATTCAAAATAGCATTTGAAGTGTTTAAACAATTTTGATCAAAAGTGTTTAAATAAAAATGAGTTTTTTGAGAAACGCTATTTTTTAAGTCAATCCAAACGGGTCTGAGGTCTTACATGGACACCAAACATGAATAACTACAAAACATATTAACAACACGAAGATTAACACATGACTTTTATGACACTAAGCATTAGATACCAAGTTAATTAGTTCGCACGTTCATTTAGTATCAGATTTTTTTTTAATTAATATATTACATCAATATAATAAATTGATAATCAATTACGTAGACATGTTGATTTGACATCAAATTTAACTATCACTGGGATAAAACTCATTGTTGGAGGTAAACAATTATCCAAAATAATAATAAATAAGTGATTAATGTATACCGATTTAATATCCAACTCATTGTTGGAACTACATACACAAGTGTTATACTAATATATAGTTTATTTTTTATTAATCTCTATCAATCACCTTTTATCATTGGGCCAATTCATTATCCAATCCTAAAAAGTGAAGATTCATGTTCGACTAAGTCCAAGTTCAATGGACTAAAAATATTCGTTGGACTTGAATTAAATTGTCTCACCCCTTTAACCAAGCTCATAGCTTAACTCTTTGGTTTGACTCATTAGATCAAAGTTTGAACCAAGTTTGGATTAGGTTCGGTTGATTTATTAGATTAGTCCATTGAATATTAATTATTTAGTTATTTAAAAAAATATTTATTTTTAGACTTTCATAGTGAAAGTATTATTAAATTTTATTTTGTATTCTTATTAATTTTTCTTGATGAAATTATTGATGTTATAAAATGTAATTTAGTATTTAATTTTTTAAAAAAGAAAATGATATTAGTTCCATAACTTTTTAAAAAATTGTGTTAACTAAAAACTACAATGTGTATAAATATATCTAAGAATAATATTAAAAAGTTTATTCTTTTAATATATAGAATATAATATATAAAAACCATAAATAGATTTTCTATTGTGATAAATCTGTTTAATTACCACTCATTAATCTTTCGTTGGTAGCAATTTTTTTTTTCTAATTTTATAATTTCATGTCTATTTCATTTCAATATGTGATTTGTGGATTTCATATTTCTTAAAGAAATACTTGAACTACTACTTAAATTCTCATTATAAAAACAAGTCTTTAGATTATTTTCTTTTTTTCAAAATTTAAGTTTGTTTTTTAAAATATTCGTAGAAAGTGTATTGCAAATTTATGAGTAAATGTAAGGTTTATAAGGAAAATTGATAAATATGGATCCTTTCAGTTTTCATTTTCGAAAATGGGCCCATTTTTTTTCATAAAAAATCTTGTTTTTGAGGTCCCTTTACTAATGAAGATGATGTTAGCATGGGATAAAATTACCTTTATACCCTTATTTTCTTCAATTTTTACCAACATTCTTCAAAATTTTCACCAACATTCTTCAATATTTTAATCAATCTTGACAATAAAATATTAAATTATTTCGCTTTTATCAAAATGGAACTAAAATGGTTAAAACAAAAAATTCCAGGTTTTTGTTGTTGATATGTTTTTTGTTTTTTAAGACGATTTTTTTAAAGAGATAATTATATCACCAAGAACTGTTTGGTTTAATAACAAAAACTAAAAAATATTAGTAAAGGAAAGAAAGTGCAAAAATCATGAATCAAAGCTGATATCTTAGCCAAAAATCATGAATCCCGATCAAAATCTCAGCTATAATTCATAAATATTGATCAAAATCTTGGTCAAAATTCATAATTACCGATAGAAGTCTCGGTTGAAATTCAAGATTTCAGAAAAAAAAAAAAAAAAATTGTTTTCTTTTCATCTTAGTTGCTCTCTTTTTCAATCTTTTTTAAAAATGACGTCAAAATGACTAAGATTTTTCAAATTTTTGTGTAGAGGTAAATGTGGAAAGAGTAGAAGTTTAATGATTGGACCGAACAGGGGCCTTTGTGACCTTTCATCTACCAAGAATTCTCAAAAATAAATTTTAAAAAGATGGGCCCATTTTCAAAATTGAAAATTCAAATTGACCAATTATTATTATTATTATTATTTTCCAATTCCTCTGTTTATAAACTTAATTTTTCAACAGCTAAATAGTTAATAAACGAACCTAAAATAATCAAATTATTGAGTGATTAATTCTTTTAAAAACATTTACAAAAAATTTCATTTTCTCATGTAATGATTCAAACAAAAAGATAGATTCGAATCCTTTGAAATAGAAATCAACTTTATATATTTATATATAGGAAAGTTAATAAACATATAAATTTTGTTTTTAGTCTAGATATTTGTAATAAATAGTAGAATAAGAGAATTTTTTTTAAAATATATTAAAATTTTAAAATATTTGTAAATATGTATGAATTGACTAGTCCACCTTTGATTTTTTTTTTTTTAAATTTCTAATTTCGCCCTCCCTTATCTTATTGCACATCTCTTTTTTTAACCTTTTTATTTTCTTTCTTTTCTTCTATTTTTACTCTTTTCCTCCAATTTTTCATTTTTCATTTCCTTTTCTTTCTCCAGTTTTTAATTATTTCATTTCATTTCTTTTATTTTTTATTTTTTATTTTTTTCTTTCTCCGATTTTTCTTTCTTCATTTTATTTTTATTTTATTTCCTTCTTTTTCTTTTTTCTTTTTTCTTTTTTCTTTTATTTTCTTTATTCGAATTTTGCTTATTCTTTTTTTTTTTTATTTTCTTTTCTTTCTCCGATTTTTTAATCTTCCTTTTTCTTTTTTTATTATTTTATTTTGTTTTCTTTCTCTCATTTTCTACTTCTTCCTTTTCTTTTCTTTTCTTTTCTTTTAATTTTTCTTTCACTTCTCCGGTTTTTTGCATTTCTTCAGTTTTTGCTTTTCTCTTTCTCTTATTTTTAATTTTTTTTCCCTTTATTTGAATGTTTTCTTCTTCTTTTTTTTTCCCCACAAGAATTATGAGGCTGAGTTTCGTATCCAAGACTTGAAAATACTCAATTCATAAGTGACTTAACACCAATAAGTCAATCATCGAGTTTAATTATTATAACATATAATAAATATAAATAGCAAATGAAAGTCTATCAACGATGACCACTAATATTTTCTATCATTGATAACTTAATCCCAACCTAGTGAATTTAATTAATAAATTTGAATCTCGAACTAAAATGTAAGTGGAATGCATAGAAGTTATAACTAATAGCATGTTTATCAGTGATAGAAGCTATCATCGAAAAAAAAAAAAAGACTTATAAATGTTTGGGAAGGACAAGAAAGAGGCAAAAAGATGTTTAATGGCTATGATTGATAGAAGCTACTACTGATAGCATGTTACCGATGATAGAAGCTAATACTAATAGCATGTTGTTGATGATAGAAACTACTTGATAACATGTTATCGATGATAGAAGCTACCTGATAGCACGTTATCGGTGATAGAAGCTACCACTGATAGCACGTTTTCGGTAATAGAGAGCTATCACTGATAGTATGATATCAGTGAAATCATTGATAGCATCTTATCAGTGAAAGAAGTTATCATTGATAACCACAATATAAGAGATATTAGTGATATCGGTGATAGAACTTAGGTGATATGTATATATCGAGTTTATTTCAAAAGTGACAACCAGTTATAGAAGTCTATAATTGATAGCCTTAAGTGTTAATATTTCAAGGTTGATTCTAATTGATGAAAGTTTATTAGTGATAGCGACTAGTAGCTGCTATCAGTGATAGACATGATAAAAGATATTATTAGTGATAACTCCTATGGTAATCAAAGTTGTTGGTTTTCTTTCAAAGTTGAACACTATTTATAAATCTATCATTGATAGCCACTAATAACCTTAAGTCTTAATATTTTAAGGTTGATTATAATTGATGAAAGTGTATCAATGATAGTTACTGATAATTGATAGCAAATTTAAAGCTAATATTTCAAGATTGTATTAATTTTTCTCAAATTGACAGCTATCGATGATAACAACTATCATCGATAGCAATTGATATAAGCTATCAGCGATACCTACTGATAGCATCTAACAGTGGCTATCACTGATAGTTGCTATCAGTGATAGCTTTTAATTTGAGAAAACTGGGAACCAACGAGCAAAATAGTGGCTAGATATGAGTTTTTTTTGTCTTTTACCATTTTTTGATCTATATATACAATTATTTTATTCTTGTACTATATATTCTATTATTTTAGGCTTGAATTCTATTTATGCAACTAGCCCTTTAGTCTAACAATTAAAGATAGAAAATTGAATAATCGATATTTGGGATGACAATTAATATCTTATCTATTGAGTTATACGCTTAAATTGTCAGGTATAAAAAATTTAAATAAGACTCATGTGATCTAAAATAGTATCTGTATATAGACTTGTGAACGTTAGCATATGTTTCCTAACATATCAATATGTTATTTTGTGTTGATGATTATACTCATAACATGAAATGATTTGATCTATTTGGATAGGAAAAATAAAAATATATATATAAAGTGATATGGTATGTAGTGGGTACGAATGAGAAGTTGTAAGGTGTATATGGAATAATAAAATGAAAGATATTATGCAATTGGAAAGAGATAAGGTATATATGAATTGTGGAATGTCAAAATGGGGAAATCATGCCACTCTTTTATTGACTTTCATTGCATTTTATTAAGAATAAGGTTTTGGATGCCTCATAATGGAAGCTTATGGGATTCCTTGCCACTTTATAACATTAATTGTCTCGTGAGTTTCTTAAGAGCCAACTTTGTTTTAATAATAGAGAATGCATTCACTCAAAAAAATAAATAAATAAATAAATAAATAAATAAATATGGAATGCTTTTTTACCTAGCGGTGTATACGGATTGGATAGAAGGTATTTTTTAGACCAATTCAATAGGTTGGGTTGAGAATATTTTTTGGACCAACCCGAATAAAATACTCAAATAAAGTCTCCAACCCAACTCTATCCAACCCTTAAATTTTGGATTGGATTGGGTTGTCGGGTTATAATTTTTTTTCTTTTTTAATTAAAAACCTATAAATTTATCTACAACACCCGACTAATTACTAAAATCTCATAAAATTCAGATGTTAAATATAATTACAAAACTTAAACAAAGGGAAATATATATGTGCATGTATCTATGTCTTGTATGTTTATTTTTTAATTAATATATATGTTAATATATATGTAATTCAAGTTGGGTTGGATCAATCTAAATTTATTTGGCCAACCCAGACCCTTAGTCATTGTTTGAGTTGTCGGGTCTTTTGAACACACCTATTTTTACCTTCTTTTTTATTTGAAAAATTCAGACTTGTAGCATTAACTACACTTTCATTTGGAAAAATAATAAAATACGAAATTATTTTGAATTATAGCAAATTAACTCCTTTGCACGTGATCAAACATTCTCGAAGTCTCAAAATGTCCTTCATAATTCGTGAATATAGTGTAATTAAATTTGATGGTCATATATTTGATAATAAACTGAATCTAACTTTACAAAAAAAAAAAAAAAAAAAAAAAAATCGAGATCAATTGATTTGAATCTTAAATTTTGATCAAACCTTTATTTTCAAATATGAATTTATCTAACTATTTCGTTTTATCCATATATTTTTTTGTCTTTTAGATTTTATCTTCAAATATCAAATAATCTCAGTTTGCCTAATTATTTTTCGTTTTCCCTTCTTTTGATGAATTTTTGCATTTTTTAATTTATATCACATTATCTTATTTGTTTTGGATTTTTATAATGTATAATAGTTTGAACCTTTAAGCGCTTTTTTTTTTTTTATTGAAGTTATATTTTTTTTTCAAATTAATTATCATATTTTTGTTATTTTTTCCAAAAGATTTTAGATAAACATTCATAGCCTTCTTATTTTTGCTTGATTATAATATTTTGTGATTTTTTCAATCATTTCCAAATAAGCATTCATAATCTTTTGTTGCTCTTGCTATGACTTTTCAACACCAAAATTTTTTTTAATAGTAAGTGAGATGATACCTTATAGAGAGCACTGTTGATTTCTCTTTAACGACTTTTTGAAGAACAATGAAACTGAATTGAAGAAGAATTTTTTTTATAATGAAGGTCAAGATCTTATTCAATTTGCTTATTCCCAACTTTATAAATTCGTGGTCTAACGCTAATACCGTCATGGACCGCCTTTAGATTTGAAATTTTGTTCAAAATACCCATATCCCATGATTTTCATTTGGAGTTCGAAAAGGGTTTCTGACATTGTAGTGAGTTATTTCATGATCTCAATTGCTAGATATTTTTTATGTTGTTAGCTCAGTCATTTATTTTGAAATGTTTACATCACAATATAATATCTTACTTATTTTTAATAAAATATATTTTAAATATCATTCAAATCTAGATTGTTACGATTTTAAAAAAATTGTATTCTTTAGAATAAATTAATTGTAGATACTATTTGGAATATTTTTGTAATTTAATATTTAGTAATTAATTAAATCCAAAATAGTTTTACCATTTTTCATAACCTAAAAACATTTTGCAATTTTCCAAAACCAAAACTTTAAAAATGTTTTTGGGTTGTTAGCCCTTTTTATTATTTTTTTTTAAGAACCCATTCTCATTCTTTTTAATGTGCTTACTAACTTTTTTTTAAAATCTTTATTACTTGATAAAAGGGATTAAATATTCTTTTATAAAATTAATTACTAAATTAGAGATTTAGAAAATTTATTTTCTTTAGATTCTAGTTTAAGAAGTACATTTCACGTTTTATGAATATTTAAGTACGAAACATCCAAAATTGTTTTATTAATATACTTATTCGTATATTGAATTTTGAATTTGCCTTTATTTTGTTCCTTTAAAATTTATCATTTATACCCACTCTTAGTTATATTCACATATCATATAATTAAATTACACATCAAGATTATCACATGGTTGAATTTAGAAAATTGAACCTTTTGATCAACAAAATATCAAAATCAAAGTTTGGAAAACCCAAATTAATCATGAAAATTCCAAAACCCTACCACAAAATCATGCCAGAAAACTCAAGAACCAACTATAAAGACATATAAAATGTCAATGATTATTATATCTACAAAAATGATCATACTAGTAAAATTATACATAGGTCAAAGTGAATTTAACTCAACAATAATTGACATGCGATCCATCTCTAGAAATCAAATGTTCGATCTCTCATCACACACAGTTACAATAAAAAAAATTAATAAAATCCACATAGCAAAAAGGAATTAAAACAAAAGATGGTTCCATTTAGATTAGATTCATATATTCAATCAATTGGAAATAAGTAATGAATGGAATTTGAGAGCATTTAACTCATGCACATGCATTAAAAGATTACAAGAGAATCTCAACTTTATCCCAACTTTAGCTTGTAATCTAAAAAAAGTCATTTTTGTGCTCTATAAAAGAGCAAATCCTAAGGTTTAATCTAATATTCTTCATTGTGCAAACACCAATGGATAAAGAGTTGAATATTTGAAGTAAGAGTTTGGTTTTGGTCTTCAAGAAGACATTCCCTTTGCTTTCTCTCCCTCAAGGGCTTCTGGCAATGACAATCAAATAATGATTTGTGGCACCGTCCGAAGCTCTAGGGGAGAGTACGTGAAAGTTATGTCTTTGTTAAGAGAAGGTATACGAAAATCGAAAGGTATGTTTTATTGATATTTGTTAGAATGCCTTGAATTTATTTATTGGCGATTCAAATAACTAAGTACGGGAGTCTCGCTGATAATACTGTTATCTCTCTGCCCGTGGACGTAGCTAACACACCGTTAGTGAACCACGTATTTCTGTATGTCGATCTTCTCTATTTCTACGTTCCTTTTTGTATTATTTAATTGTCGATTTCGTAACAATATTTGAGAAGATCTAATGTTGGATTATTTTGCTTTAATTATAATCAATGGACAGTTTTCCCTTAAAAAATGTGATTAAGTAAAATAAACCAATGGAGACTTTTGTGATCATCTAGGGTTAATGAGCAAAAGTTATTTTACACACTTATACTAATTGTCATTTGAAGTTAAAAGGGTAAAATCTTAAAATTTAGGGATCAAATTGAAGCAAAATTCAAATTTCAAGGGTAAAATCGTAACATTTAAATTTTAGAGACTAAATTGAAACCAATCTCAAAACTTAAAAGACTAAATGTGTAACCTTTTGAAACCTAGAGACCAAATGAATACTGTACCTAAAATTTATGGACTAAAAAAATGTTTTTTCTAAAATACATTTTTTGTCTATGAAGTTTAAAATTGATATTTATTTGGTCCCTAAAGTAACAAAGTGAAAGCAAATAGTTCTAAATGTTGTCGTTAGATATGATTAATTAGCAAGCTAATTTGGCAAAATTATTATAATTTTATTTAAAAAAAAATTGATTTGGCCTCAGCCTCCTTTTCCCCTTCTCCACCTTCTCCTTCAACCATCATTTTTCAAAATTATACCACATCGAACTTTTGAAAATAAATTAGAGCTTCCCCCTTAATACTTAATCTAGAAAAAACAAAATTAAAAATTAAAAATATAAAATAATTACTGAAAATCATGATTTATAAAGAAAAATACAAATTTTAATAGCAGATATATTTTAGTAATTATACCTAAAACACAATCATATAATATTTATTTACCAAACAAGGTAACTAATTTGTTCATATCTAAAGTTGAAATGATTATTTTTTTTATTCGCGAATGTCCGTGCCATCTTATGCGCACATCGACTAATCTCACGGGACAACCTGTATGACCCTACAACATTTGAATGTCGCGAAAACTCGTAGAAAATTGATTCCTAAATTGGTAGCTACCATGGATTAAACCCATTATCTCTTAGCCATTTATTGAGACTTTGTCTATTTTCTTACCACTACGCCAACCGATGCGTTTCTATAGATGCGATGAAATGATCCAGTACTTTGATCTCCTTAAATATGTAAACGCATTGTTTTATCTAATCAAACCCAAGTCTAAGTTTAACTAGAGTTCTAGTGAGTCCAGGGTCGAACTTAGGGATTACTCTCTAAAGATGCGGTGAAATGCTTGTTTTAGATCTTGATGCAACTTTGTGTGAATAATGCGAATGATTGGTTCTATTCTACCACTATTACTAAAATATGTGAAAAGGAGGTGCAATGAGTACCATAGTTCACGTGAAGCAAGATGCGGAGAGAAATGTTAGATTCCAATGAATGAAATGGGGTTGAGAAAAATATCTACTAACGGTTCTAAAGCAATGCATATACCACGCGTTCAAACAACTTACTCATAATCACAAGTTACACTTCTCAATGCATTCAGCCACAATATCCTATTTCTAAGATACATGCAATGAGTATTTAATGCAAAAGACGTATCTTTATGTCTAAAGGTATTTCTTTTCTTGATTAATGAGATATAAAATTACTTGCTTTTTCAAATCATGATTAGTTCTATTTAGAGCAATTTGTTGACTTGATCAAAATAGTTTATGAAGCACGCATTAAATAAGTTGAACACGAGTATATGATTTATTAGTACATGTTGGTTTCATTTTCCTCAACCCATTATGAAATTAGTTGCTCATACTTGGTAAAAAGAAGATGGATAGACAGGAAAATGTGATGACATTCATATTGGTAATGAAAGTTTCTCAACGTTACACAATAATACAAATGCTAATAAAATATAAAATGAAAGATAAGGATAGAGAGTCAAGCCATCAAGTGCAATTTCTTGCACCTTCTGACCCCTTTGAATGACTGCTTCACATTGGTTGTGATGTGGTTGATGTCCTTCCTATGCTACAAGTGGAAATCTTGAGTTCTCACTCAAGATTTCTTAAATGGAAAGCTTGGGAGGAAGTTATCTAGGGGAAGGAATGGAGAATTTTTACAGAGCTTTCGCCAATTTCTTCGGTGTCATTTGGACAAGAATCTTGTGGCTATTTATAGGCGTTGATGAGGAGTTTTTGCATCTCTCACTAATGATTATATTGACATCAGGCATTAATTTTCCTACCCTGTCGCGTCGCCTTCCTCGCGCCAACAGTTCATTGGCTCTGTCGCGAATCTTTCATGTCAGTTACCAACTTTGATTTGACCTCCACCGCCCATGCGTCAGTTGTATTTATTGTCTTGTCTCCTCTTATTGTATTGAACTTCTGCAATTCCATTTTGCGTTAGGTTTTTTGCCCCCCACCAACAGGGGCGGGGATTCCCTATTTCCCGTTTTCACGCGGGGATTCTTCGTGAGGATTCCCATTTTTTTAATTAAAATTTGATTAATCCACAAAAAATCCATTAAATAAGTTTATCGAATTCCTCATTTTTTTAATTCAAATGATTTTATTTGAAATTTGCCTAATGCACAACAAATGAACAAAAAAACAATAGACTATTCTATGAAATAAACACAATTGACAATTTAAAAGCTAACAAATCCATTAAATAACTTTACAACTTAAAATTCAATAAAGTTTGAATAAGGAAGTCAATTAAAGGCAAACGTCTTATACATTCAAATAAGTTTACAAATTAAAATTCAATAAAGCTCGTCCTTCTCTCTTCAACGACTTCACAATCAAATCTTTCATCTTTCTTGGCATCCTCTCATCCTTAGTTGTATTCATTTCGACATTTAAAATGTAATAAACAAATAATGTCATTTAAAAAAAAAAAAACCCAACCACGAAATAATGTTAATCCTTGGCATTTTTCTTCAGATTTTCTAAAATAGTTGCTAAATGTGTAACCATTTCTTTGTAATAAAGTATTTGTAATAAAAGAAAATATTTATTAATATTAAATGATAAAAAGATGTAAATAAACAAACTAACTTGTCAAAACTTTAGTTGCAATCCAATTTTGAGCGCACATCAAAGCCTTTATCGTCTTTGGATGAAGTTTGTTACTATGTGGGCTTACAATTCTACCACAGGTACTAAAGGCGCAACACTAGATAATGGGATGGCTAATATGTCTCTTGCAATTTCTTGTAAAATTGGATACTTGACACCATTCAATTTTCACCAACTCAAAATGTCAAAATCGGATGTTCGAGGTAAGACAGGTTCATCCAAATATGCATCAAACTGTTGCTTCTGATTTATATTATTGGAATTTGATACAAACAAGTCATAATCATTAAAATCATCAAATTCAATATTCTGTGAGGTTCCATCTAAATTTCTAGCGTGATAATCATCACTTTCACCTTCATGCTCCAGCTGATATTCTATTTCCAAATTTGCACAAATTTTTTTAATCCTTTCCACTTCAAAAAAATAACTATCTTCATAAATTCTAGGGAAGTAAAACTCAATCAACTTTAATTTGTAACGTGGATCTAAAACTGCAGCTATGGCCATTACCCCATGAATTGTCTTCCAATACTTATCAAACTTTGACATCATATTTGAAGTCATGTCTCTGATCTCTTGAATGCCAGAATTAGTCCACTTAGAAATAGCTAATTCCAATTTACAAATTTTTGGGAAAAAAATATTAGTAGGATATTTAGATCCATAAAATATTTCAGTAACTTAATGAAATATTTTCAGTTTCTCACATATCTCTTTTGCTAATACCCAATCTTGATTCAAAGGCAAACACTTGTACTTTGGTTCTCGTTGTTTTAATCGATAAAAAACAGCTTTGTACTTTAATGCAGTGACTAACATAAAATAAGTAGAATTCCACCTAGTACAACAATCAAGACTCAACATCTAACCATCATAAACATTTAACTATTGAGCAGTTTTCTTTTTTTGTGTATGCACCCAAAGAGACACACTACTACGTACTCTTTCAATCCCATCTCCTATCACTGCCAACCCATCTTTCACAATCAAGTTCAGAATATGAGCACAACACTGTATATGAAATAAACTCCCATCCAATATTAAGTTTCCACACAAACTATCAGCAAGCATATTGACCATAGAGTCATTGGTACTACAATTATCTACCGTTACTGATGACAATTGTCGATCAATATTTCAATCTAATAGACATTCCATTATTTCTTCATGAAGCATTCTCAGAAGTTGTGGAGAAGGGACATATATAAACCTAATTATTTTGTTTTGCAAAACCCAACTATCATCAACAAAATGAGCAGTGACAGCCATATAATCTTTTGTCCTTTATATGGGCATATCTTAATATGATCATACAAATGTTTGGTTCCATTTTTACTTTCACCCCCTAATTTTCGTTTACAATAATTACAATCGCCTTGTCTATTCCATTTATTTTTTGTTTCTTAAAATGGTTCCAAACAACCGATGTCAATCTCTGATCCCTTCTCAATATCCCATTAAGAATAACACAATTATCAACATTAAAATATCATCATTCGATGAGCATGGAGTTAAATTTGGGGTTGGATCTGGGATTGGAATTGGAGAATCTTTATTTGTAGAAGGTGATAAAGACATAATTTTCAACCTACCAAAAATTTAATTTAAAAACCCCTCTTTAGACTTGGACTTCATTTTCAAAGCATTCAACCCAAATTTGAAAGCATTCAAATTTCAAACATACACAAACATATTTTCCAAACATATTCAAGCCTAAAATTCAAAACATTCAAATATCAAATATACACGAACATATTTTTCAAACATATTCAAGCCAAAAATTCAAAACATTCAAATATCATACATACATAAATTTTTACCGACATCGGTTAAACTTTGAAGTCTTAAAAGTTGAACTGATAGATATTGCCTCTCGAAATAGCACTAAGTCTGTTTTCTAAAAAAAAAAAGAAAAAAAACACAAGAACCGTCAAAATATATATATATATATATATATATAAATATATAAAACAAAGACTCATTAGTCATTATCTAAACATAGAAGTGGGCAAAGTCTGTTTTTTAAAATAGCACATTGTCTTCACCTGAAATGGCACGGACAAGGCTGGAGGTTAGACGCAGACAGGGCCCCAAATAAATTTCCCTTTTTGACTCCATCCCTGGTCAAACCGGGGAATTCCCGACCCGAACGGAGCAGGTCCCCGCGGGTTTTTTTGCCAACCTTAGTGATCGCATAGTGTAATTAATTGCATGATTTCCTTGTTAAGCTACATATTTTCGATGATTCTTTCTAATTCTTTTAGATAAAATAAGTAAAATAACTTGTATTTCTACAAGTTATCACCAACCGATGATGGTTAAGTTGAAATGATTATTCTAAAAGCACACTCGTGAGTAATTATTTTAGAAACTACAAAAGACCCGAACTAAGCATTTGTATTCATTAATATTCTAATAATGCTTGATTTAAATTAATCAAACATTATTTTACCATCGGGTTTTTCCAAAAGCATAAATCCCAAAATTATTTTATATCCTACAATAAACTAAGCATTTAATTTCACTCAAAATAAATAAAACAAGTTGGCATTTTTTTGTTGATAGTGTGTAGAGTTGGAAAATCAAATCACTAACTTTAAAATTGATAATTCAAACATTATGTCAGCTAAGGTGTAATGAGTAATAAAATAAGTTTAACCTACTAGTCTTAGGTATCTAATTTTCTGTTTAATAAAATAGAGAAAAAAAAATGCATGTGTGTCTTAGACAACAAAGCCATGAAGTAACTTCCTTCATCAGTTCATTTCCCATCTAATTTCACGTTATTTGAAAACCATATGTAACATCGAAATGGTTTGTTGATTACAAAGAAAGACAGAATTATTCTAGTCAATAACTTAAAGAAAGAAAAAATGGCAAATCCTAGTTTTCTAAATTAGCTAGAGATTTCCAAGCGCTAGAGCCTTGGAACTAGAATCCAGACTCATGTGGGTCTATCAATTCCGATTTAAATGATCGAAAAATTGCTCGACAAGCGATCCAGTTATGAACTTGTAAGCTGCTTCAGTCGGATGAATGTTATCCCAAAACATAAATTTTGATGGATCTTCACACGTTGTACTTGTTGCATTATTACATAGTGGCCTTGCTTCAGCCATTCTAGTTCCACAGCAGCCTATGTTTGTTTGCTCAAAACCTGTTCGACGAAATGCCCCAAAGAAAAAAAATTTGGTAAAATGGTTTTCGATGCTTGATTTCCCTCAGATGTTTATTGGCTTACCGTAATTGTGAGGATTATTGACCATGTTGATGAGAGGAGTGTAAATGTCAGCATATAGAATTGTGCTTCCAGGAGGTTGTGGTTATAAATTGCCTAACAACTTTAAAAGCTTTTAGTTTGGAATTTGAACAGAGGAAGAATTCTGATAATCTTGTATATTTAGATTTTCACACATATACAAGGAGGCAATAGGTAGCCTTTTATACAGAGTTGTCCCAATTAGGGTTTATGAAAAATTAAAGAATATTTTAAAATAAATTAATACAAATGGTCCAATAAGATTCAAGGAGAATAAGTAGAGCATTATTTCCGTTGAGGGGGATCGCAACAGTTTCTCCCCCTTTTGTCTTCTTCTGCTTTGGTTTCTTTTTGTGATGTGGCAGTCTTGGAATGACATGTCACTTTTGACTTGTCCTTGTTGGCACATATTATAACATCCCTCCTCACACTTGTAAGGAGGTCAACTACCCCAAGTTTGGAACGTAACAGAAGAATTGTGAATGGGTCAGTGGCTTCGTTAGAAAATCCGCAAGCTGATCAGATGATGGTACATATCTCACTTCCAGTCTTCCTTTGATAATGTGGTCATACACAAAGTGCACATCAATTTTGATGTATTGGTTCGAGCGTGAAATATGGGGTTGGAGGCTAGAGCTTGGACACTGATGTTGTCGCACCAAATGATCGGTTTGTGATTGTTTTTTATTCGAATTTCAGCTAGGAGATGTTGAAGCCATATTACTTTAGATGAGACATGAGCGATGGCACGATACTCTGATTTCGTGCTTGATCAAGCTACGACTGTCTACTTTTTTTAGGACTAAGATACAAGGTTGTTGCCTAAGAATACAAAATAGGCAGCTACTGATTTCCTGTCATCGATATTTGATGCCCAATCAGCATCAGAGTAGGCTGAGATGTCTAGATAAGGACTTGGTTGGAAGAGTAACCCATGATTTCTTGTACCACTGACATATCTGGGTACTCATTTTCTGCCTACCAATGAGTTTCTGTAGGAGCTTTCACAAATTAGCTTAAGTGATTAATGATATATGCAATGTTCAGTCTTGTGTGTGTTAAGTATTAAAGAGCACCAATTGTGCTCCTATAGATATATGGATCAGACAGAGGAGTGCCAACAACAGTCGGGAGATGTTTTCCTACTGAGCAAGGTGATGCAGCTTTGAGATCAGACATGTTGAGTTTGTGAAGTAGGTCTTCGACGTACTTGGCTTGATTAAGAATGAACCCTGACTCTAGATTGCGCACCTATATTCCTAGAAAGTAGCTTAGTTGGCCTAGGTCCTTCAAGGCAAAGTGGCTAGGACTTAATCAGCTGGGAGATGTAGTGTGGGTTGTTCCCTGTAACAATTACATCGTCCACATAGATCAAGAGCAGAATGAT
Organism: Benincasa hispida; assembly: GCF_009727055.1. Classification (NCBI taxonomy): domain Eukaryota; kingdom Viridiplantae; phylum Streptophyta; class Magnoliopsida; order Cucurbitales; family Cucurbitaceae; genus Benincasa; species Benincasa hispida. The sequence goes on from NC_052354.1 coordinate 3,423,040, forward strand.
GGCCTCATTCAAGTGAAATATGAATAGTGATGTGTCAGCTTTTAAATTTTTGAATCCCTAACTGATAAGAGTGGTGCTGAGAGTGTTATTCTAGGCCCTTGGAGCTTGCTTTAGCCTATAAATGACTTTATCTAATTTGTAGACATAGTTTGGAAAGGCAGGATTAACATACCCTTGTGGTTGTTGAATGTAGACATCTTATTATAGCTTGCCAATAAGAAAGTCATTATTGAAGTCTAGATGACAAAGGGACCATCCTCTTGACACTGCTATACTAAGTACCATAATAATTGTCAAGGCTTTAACAACTGAGCTAAAGGTCTCAAAGAAGTCAATGTCGGGGTATTAGTGAAAGCCTTTTGCTACTAGCCTTGCTTTGTGCCTCTGTATTGTACCATTGGGATTTTTTTCAGTCGAAAAATCTATTATTTCCGAGTACATTGTACAATGGAGATGGAGGAACCAGATGCCATGTGCGATTGTAAAGAATAGCTTGATATTCTTCATCCATAGCTGTTTTCCACTAAAGTGTGGAAAATGCATCTGATACTCTAGTCAGTTTTTGTTTATGTCCAATCCTTTTTGGAGTGATGAGCCATGTTTTAGGTTTGAATATCCCATATTTTCCCCTTATTATCATGGGATGAGTAGGCTGAGGAAGTCGGTTGGGATTAACTCTTGGTTGGTGTGATTCTATGGCAATGGGTGAGGGTGAGCTACTGCAAGGCTGTAGAGAGGGGCAGGTAGAGGGGGAATTTGAGGGTTTGGGCATATTTTGTTGGGTGTTAGGTTGGTTTAGGGAGTGTTGATGGCTAATGAGTTAGGGTTGAGTTATATTTTGTTGACTCTCAGATTGATTAGTAGAGGATGAGTAGGGTTGTGGACTGATATTTGGTGAGGGAGGTGGAGAAGTTGCTTAGGTTGGCATATATGTTGTATCAGAATTTCTTTGTGTAGTGGATGAGCTGTCTAACATGGGGCTGAAGATTGCTTGAAGTTGGTCAAAACTGCTGGCCTATTGAGTCTGTGGATTGTTGGACTAGCTGGAGTTGTTATGTTCCTGAAATCCATAAGCAAAAGGAAAATCAAGCTCATTAAACTTAACATTTCTGGAGACGTAAATCTTACCTTCCTTGTTCATGCACTGGTATCCTTTATGCATCAAGTTGGGTTCTAAATAGACACATTTTCTTAGTGGTCCTAAAATTTGTGTAGTTGGTAAGGTCTTATATAGGGGAAGCATGCACATCCAAACACTTTAATCTTTGTGATATCTAGAGTTTTGTTGTACATTAGTTTGAAGAGTTGATTTTCCATTCAAGACTGGTGTGGATAATCCATTTATGAGGAATGTGGCTGAGATGAAGGCATCCTACCAGAATACCAAGGGCATTGACGCTTGAGTTAACAGAGTCAGTCCCATCTCCACAACATGTCAATGTTTTCTTTCTGCTCGTCCATTTTGAGCTGAGGTATAGGGACATGAGTAACGTGAGGCTATCCCCAACTGTTTGCACATCTGATGGATTTTGTTATATTCAGTACCATTATCTGATTGGAGAGCTTTTATTGTGGTGTTAAACAGAGTTTTGATTACTTAAAGAAGATGTTGAAAGGCAACCATTGTATCAAATTTTTGTTTGAGAGGATATAGCCATAGGTATCTGCTATGATCATCAATGAAGGATATATAGTATCGATATCATTCTGTTGAGACTACTGATGGACCTGTGGTGATCGTATCATGTAGCATGTTTACAATAACGTATGGATTTGATCGTATCGTATGGATTTGATCGTTTACCTGAGGTTACACGATACGATCAAGTCGTCTAGATCTTTCAGATACTTGAGGATGTTAATGATCTTCTTGTATACACAAGATTCATCAACATTTTGGTCAAAGCCATATGACTTGATCGTAGTATCAAACCGTATGTTTCAAAGACGTCTGTTTCAGCCTGTAAATAGACTGATTCAGCTTACAAACCTTTTGCTCTTGACATTGGCTATGAATCCCTCTGGTTACACCATATAAATAGTCTTCTTAAGATTTCCATTCAGGAAAGTCGTCTTAACGTCTATTTCCCAGATCTTATAATTATAATAAGTTGCAATGGACAAGAGGATGCAGATCGACTTTAACATGGCAACAGGCGAGAAAGTCTCCTCATAGTCGACTCCCTCTACCTGGGTATAACCCTTTGCTACAAGTCGAGCCTTAAAGATTTGTACCTTTCCATCAGCACCCCGTTTGCACTTGTAGATCCATTTTCAACCTATAGGTCTTACTTCATCAGGCTGATCTACAAGATCCCATACTGATTTGAAGTACATTGACGCCATCTCGAGATCCATGGTTTTAACCCATTCCTACATCATTCATTGCCTTCGTGTTGGGATTGGTGTCCTAATTCTCCCTGAGACTCGTTGTTTTGTAAAGATACACATTGTTCAATGAATAAAATAAGTGTTATTTAATTATGACATTTATTCATATCCAATAAACAAAGCTTCTTGGTTATCTTATGTGAACTTAAGCATGTATATGTGATATACAAGTGGATCATGTTTTAAGAGATAACCTAAATCGGTCAGTAGTATAAGGATTAAGATAGGACACCTGATCTTGGTGACACTATGATACGACCCGCTTTGTAGAGGTTTGCAAGTGTTGTAAACTACTGTAGATGGTAGATCTTGACCATTCATGTCGAGACATGGAGCAGGGGTGTCCTATACAAAGAGTTTGTATAAGACCTGGACCACGAGATGACTAGACTCTGTATATAACATTGTTGATACCATAGACTTGCATCTCACCTAAACGACCATAGGTGACACGACCTCAATCCTAAGTGTTTTGTGAACTCCTGCCTTTGAGGGCAGTCCGTTGATTAGTATGGGTGAGAGTGGCCAGATTGCTAACTCAACATGCCTACCTTTTTGGGGACTTGTTCGATCTGGGAGCTGGGAACTCAATCCACGATATGGAATTCACTTCTTTTCCGAAGTAGGGATAAGTAGAGAGATTGCTCCCTTAAGGGCTGATTCTGGGGCTTGAATATAGTGGCCACAGCTTCTCTTTGGAAGAGAAGACTTAGTCATAGTAGGACTATGATTTATGTTCATTAGAGGGATCAGTGGTACTTAAAGAGACAGATGTAATTATAAGGGAATAACGGTTATTGGCCCAGCTGTACTTACGAGCGATCTGTAAAGGGTTGTCGCACTGCTGATTGGTTAAGATGGACACATAATATATCTGTAGTGAGAAGAGTTCAATTGTCGGTCTTTAGTAGAGTGTCTGGCAGTTAACAGATGGTGGATCCCGTGACTAAAGAGTTTAGTGAGTTATTCACGTACCGTTGGAGCTCAGATCTACAGGTCCATGAGGTCCCCTTGGTAGTTTCGATTCATGTTTGAAAGGCTCAGTTCTTTGGTGTTGATTTGAAATGTTCAAATTAACAAGAGGTATTTTGATATATATGATAAATCGATATGATGTATAAGATACATCTAGTGGAGGATTAATGTAAATGAGATTTATATGCTTCATAAGATGAAATATTAAAACTATAGGTTATAATATAGTATGATAAGTTGGTTATCATTTTATTTTATAATAATATTAATTATTGAATAATTAATACTTTTTCCTTTAAATAACCAAAGTATTGGGTGGTTATTGGATCATGAGTAACCTGAGTTTAAAAAGAAATCGGTTTCCTTTTGAAAAGAATGAAGAAGTTTTTTCACAATTTGAAAAGTTTTTTGAGTTTTCTCTTGCGACGAAAAAAACTCATGGAAGTCGTCAAGTAAATACAGATTTACTAAATGACGACTGAACGAGCCAAACGATCGTGCTAGGTGCTAGCTAAACGATCGTGCAGTATTTACTAAACGATCGCATAGCTTTGCTAGACGATCGCTGGCCCTAGGTAAACGATCAATGTAGAATCGACCGAGTTAAACGATAGAGCTAAATGATAGCATAGCTTTTGCTAAACGACCGCAATAGTTTTATCTAAACGATTGGCATCAACCTATATGATAGGTCTCCGATTTCTCTCCACTTGCCCAGTCGTATACGCGATCGTATTGTTTCCTTCGTTCGTCTGCCTCACACCACGTCCGACAGAGCCCACCCTATGGATTCTCACACGAAGAATACCAAGTCGCCTTGTTGGTGGTGTCAGACTCAACTCGACACCGTCGAGGTTTTCTGGAGGCCTTTCATGGTGTTGCGGAGGAGTCGTTCGTGTTGCGGAGGAGATGGTGACCGAGGAGATCATTGAGGACGAGTGCGAAGAGTTCGTGCTTTGTTCATGCGGTGTTGTGATCGTGTAGATTGAGTGTTCGTGGTCGCTGTTGTTCGAGCGGTCGCACATCGGAGCATGGAGATGCTTCTGCCTTTGTTAGTACAGGTTTTCCCTCTGTACATTTGATGTTCATGCTGTAATTTCTAGAAATATTTATATAACCATTTGTTTGAAGTCGACTGTAAATGATTTGTTGATTCATGATTGTAATTTGGAATAGTCTTGTTCCGCTGCTCATGGAAATCTCAATTCTAATTTCCTTCAATTGGTATCAGAGCCAGGTTCTCTGATATTCCGAATTACAGATCTGAATTGAATGCTTTTTACACTCGCGGTGGGTTTCCATTTGTAGTTAACAATTTTCTGCATTTGTGGATGAATTTGATGAATGTTTTGGGTTTAAATTGCCTTTTTGTTAAAGTTTTTGGTATTACAAAGTGTTAATTGTAAAGACCCATGCGTTTTTGGGTGAAATTAACTTTGCAATCGAGTCTGTAATTCGAAAAGTTCGAGTTCGTCGAGTCGTTCGTGATGAATCTTCTGCGCATGGCGATGCAGTTCTCAACGAAGAAGAAGAACAAGCATTGATCGGATCGTGTAGCCTCAGGTAAGCAATCGTAGAGATTTTACTAAGCGATAATTTAGATAATTTTTATAGACGATCGTGTAATATTTTTTAATCGATCGTTTAGCTAATGCTAAGCGATGGGATAAATCGTTTACCATATTGCGTAGCGTTGGTTGCGCGATCTCGTAGGCCCTAGAGGTAGGTGATCATAGTGGGAGCATGCGATGCTCGTCGTTTAGTAGAAGGCGCACGTTAGACGGTCGCGTAGTTAGCAAGCTTCATTGCTTAGTTACTACCTATGCGATTGCAAGTATACGATATAGAGACGCTAGCTAAGTGATCGCTTAGGCGATGGTGCTTCGCGGCATCGTAGTCGCTTAGACGATCGCGAAAGCGAGCGTTGTGCGGAGTGCGCTAGGCGATCCTGTACTGCAGGCTTCATCGCATAGTAAAAGTACACAATCGTGTAGTAATAACTAAACGATCGTTTGGATTTTTCTAGACGATCGTTTAACTCTAGGAGTGCTGGTGAGCGATAGAACGAAATGTTTGTTTTATCGTGTAGATGATCGCGAGGTGCTTGTTACACAATGGTTGGAGAAGCGATGCTTTGCTGAGCGGTTCAAGACCTAGTTCGCCTGTTTAAACCGGAGACTCCTTGTCTTTGTAATAGTTAGCTTTTCTTTTTGTGTTTTAAGGCAATTTCACCTGGTTCATCAACTTTTATTGCTTATACATGTGATGTATGGTGCTTATATGTCAAAGTGTTTGTCATATAGTTAAAAACCCACAGGTTGTGCAATTACTCATGCATCATGTATTATAAATGTTATAATATTGCATGAAGAAATTACTTGAAAGTATGCGCATGCATCATGAAATATAAGAGTTATATTTTGCATGCATTGAGCATTATCATGCATCATCCTTTTATTATAAATGTTATAGTCTAAGGGTGAATGGAAGCATGTTTTGCTTGTTTCATTGGGGATTTTGTAAAAGCGTTATATAAAAGAAGTAGCAATGAATGGACAATGCATTGAGCATCACACTTAGACCGTTTATAAGCGTTATGAATGCCTTGCATGTGTTAGCTTCGCGTTGTGGTTGTTTTCGTTTGTAAGTGTTATAAAGGAAATTAAACCTAAAATCAATAATTTAGAGTTGCATGCAGACTTAGAGTGAACTCGAGTTGTTTTAAAAGGGTTTTAAAATTGGATTGAGATAGACCTAAGTTCAAATGGTTCAAAAGAGTTCAGTAACCTAGATTAATCTTTTAAAATCGGTTTAATAGGATTAAATTGGTTGGAATAAAAGATTAAATTTGTTGTCAACCTATTTATAAGGGACCTTTTATCTAAGGCGGGTTCTGGCTAGGCTAGGGTAGGGTTCTTAAGTTGACGGAAACGTAACACACCTACCTGAGAACCTACCTGGAAAGGTGAATTAGATAGATTTTTAACAAGCATGCAATGTTTTGGTCAAAGACTCCGTTAAAGAGTTTAATGGATAATGATCAAAAGTTGTTCAACTATCCAAGGTAAAAGTTACTCTTAGGAAAACTTAAAAGACACTTAGTTAAAATCCTTAGCTGTGTTTTTTATAACTAAACTAAACCCTAGGTTATAAAATACTCAGTGGGAGGAGGAGGCGTATCAGATATGTCTATGATTCCAGTCACGTTTCCTCTGTATGTTCACACCGTGAGATTCATGCTTGGCCTTGAGATGCCCCAGGATGCATGCCCCTTCGGATGGTGTTTGCATGAGTCAATATCAAGGTGGACAGAGAGAGTATTTATAGTAAGTGGGTGAAGAGTGTGTGCCAACAAGTCCTATGGTCTCGGTCATTGGTTCACACTGTGAGATCATCCTGTACGCCTTCGTTTAGCCTTCGATGCGCCCCCCTTCGAATGGGTTTTATGCGGTTGGTCAATATCAAGGTGAACTCTATAAATGGATAGATTCGCTTTAGGTTTTGCCCCAATCGGATTTTTTCCCTTCATATTGGCCTTTTGAGATGGACTTTTAGGGCTTAAAATGGCGGGTCACACTTACGAGAGATTGTTTAGTAAATTAATCATCTCTTGGCCAAATCAATGATGGCTTGTCATTATAGGAACAAGAGTTGCTCTGGTAGTAATGACTGATTGAGAACTTCTCAATTCAGAGGAGGGATAACTGAACTCTCTTCGGCGGCTTTTGTCCTAAACCTTTGAAGCGTCATTGTAAAACTAGATGTCACATGGGGTTCATGTTAGTTTTCCTAAAACCTTATTAGGTGTTATTTTGTTTTACAACGGGTATTTGCTTAAAACCTAACGTAAGTAAATGTGTTTTTCTTTTCAGCAACTCGTTAGTATTTCCGTTTAAAGTTTTTAAAAATGACTTATTTATTACAGTGGAAAGAATCGTGTGGAACGAATTTCGTGGCAAACGACTTCCATCCTACTACTCTCCAAAAGAGGAGACAAGACAGTAAATATAAGTTATTGGTCTTGGAGACATGTCTGGTAGAGAATGATGATTCTGCCTGGATCTTTGATTCAGGTGCTACTAATCATGTCAGTTCCTCTTACCAAGAATTTAGTTCATGGAAAACGTTGCCACGGGGAGAGATGACTCTTCGAGTTGGTAATTGTTAGGTTGTTTCAGCTGTTGCTGTAGGTAGGCTGAAGTTATTTGTTCACAAGAAACGTTATCTGTTACTGAATAATGTTTTTGTAGTTCCTCATATTAAGAGGAACTTAATTTCGGTTTCTTGTCTCGTTGAACAAGGTTATACCGTCTCCTTTTCTAAGAATAAACTGTTTATTTTCAAGAATGGAATGGAGATTGGTTCTGGTTCAATGGAAAATAACTTATATATACTAAGGTCGTTAGTCATGAAAACCTTGTTTAACACTGAAATGTTCAGTACGGCAACAACAACTAAAAGACCAAAGGTTTCTCCAAAGGAAAACGACCATCTTTGGCATCTGAGGTTAGGTCACATCAACCTCAATATGATTGAGAATTTGGTAAAAAATGGACTTCTAAAAAGTTTAGAAGAAAACTCTTTGCCGGTATGTGAATCATGCCTCAAAGGCAAGATGACCAAATGACCTTTTAGTGGAGAAGGTTACAGAGCCAAGGAAGTCTTGGAGCTTGTACATTTGGACCTCTGTGGTCCGATGAATGTTACAGCTCGAGGTGGGTATGAATATTTCATCTCTTTCATAGATGATTATTCAAGGTTTGTGTATCTCCTCCTAATGCAACATAAATCTGAAGCTCTTGACAAGTTCAAGGAATATAAGGCTGCAGTTGAAAACTTGTTAAGTAAAAAGATAAAAACACTACGATCTGATCGTGATGGAGAGTATATGGATCTCTAATTCCAGAACTATATGATAGAACATGGGATTGCGTCCCAACTCTCGGCCCTTGATACACCTCAGCAGAATGGTGTATCAGAAAGGAGAAACAGGACCTTGTTGGACATGGTTCGGTCTATGATGAGTTATGTTAATCTTCCAAACTCGTTTTGGGGTTATGCAGTGCAGATTGTATGTTATATCTTGAACAACGTTCTCTCGAAAAGTGTTTCTGAAACACTTATTGAGTTATGGAGAGGCTGTAAAAGTAGTTTACGCCACTTCAGGAATTGGGGCTGTCCGGCACATGTGCTAGTGACTAACCCAAGGAAGTTAGAACCGAGTTCGAAGATTTGCCTCTTTGTGGGCTACCACTAGGAAACGATAGGAGGGTACTTCTATGATCCAAGTAAGAACAAAGTGTGTGTTTTCACTAATGCTATCTTATAGAAAAAAGATTACATGAGGAATCATAAGCCACGAAGAGTTGAGAACGTCTAGTCAACCAACTCAAGAGTTGAGACTACCTCGACGTAGTGGGAGGGTTATGAACCCACCGAATCGCTACATGGGTTTGACTGAAGCCCAAACCGTCATTACGAATGATAGGGTCGAGGATCCATTGTCTTTTAAGAAAGAGATTGAGGATGTTGACAAAGATGAATGGGTTGAGGCCATGAACCAGGAAATGGGGGTGTAAGTGGATCTATAAGCGAAAGAGAGGTGTAGATGGAAAGGTGCAAACCTTTAAGCCTAGGCTCGTGGCAAAGGGTTATACCCAAGTTGAGGGAGTTGACTATGAGGCAACTTTCTCACCTGTTGTCATGATAAAGTCTATCAGGATTCTCCTATCTATAGCCACATTTTATGATTATGAAATATGGCAAATGGACGTCAAGACTGCCTTTCTGAATGGTAATCTTGAGGATACCATCTATATGAATCAATCAGGGGGGGTTCGTAGTTCCAGATCAAGAACAAAAAGTTTGCAAGCTTAATAGGTCCATTTATGGGCTGAAACAAACATCTCGATCTTGGACATCAGATTTAACACTGATGTCAAGTCGTTTGGCTTTGACCAGAACGTTGATGAGTCTTGTGTTTACAATAAGATCTTGAACAGCTCAGTAGCTTTCCTGGTACTGTATATAGATGATATCCTACTCATTGGGAATGATGTAGGATATCTTTGCCCAGCTCCAAATGAAATATTTGGGTGAGGCACAGTATGTTCTCGAGATCTATATAATTCAGGATCGTAAGAACAAATGGTTAGCCTATCTCAGGCATCGTACATTGATCAAATGTTGATCAGGTACAGGATGTAGGATTCCAAGAGGAGTTTGTTACCTTTCAAGCATGGAATCGTTCTATCTAAGGATCAATGTCCTAAGACACCTCAAGATGTTGAGGAGATGATACGGATTCCCCATGCTTCGTTGTAGGAAGCTTGATGTAAGAAATGTTGTGTACAAGACCCGACATTTGCTATGCAGTAGGGATTGTCAGTTGTTATCAGTCCAATCCAGGATTTAATCGTTGGACGGTGGTCAAGACGATCCTCAAGCATCTTCGAAGAACTAGGGACTACATGCTTGTGTATGGAGATAAGGATCTGATCATTACAGGATACACGGACCCTGACTTTCAGACCGATCAAGATTCTCGCAAATCGACATCGGGATCAATGTTTACTCTGAATGGAGGGGTTGTAGTTTGGCGAAGCATCAAGAAATGATGCATCGTGGACTCCACAGTATGCCCTAGTTTATTGAATATTTACATTTTTATATTGTATTGTACATTAGTCTGTCGAGTCATAGGACAAGTAGGAGATTGTTGGGATTGGTGTCCTAATTCTCCCGGAGTATTGTTGTTATGTAAAGATACACATTGTTCAATGAATAAAATAAGTGTTATCTAATTCTGGCATTTACTCATATCCAATAAACAAAGCTCCTTGGTTACCTTATGTGAACTTAAAAATGTATATGTGATATACAAGTGGATCATATCTTAAGTGATAACCTAAATCGGTCTGTAGTATATTGATTAAGGTGGAATACCTTATCTTGGTGACACTACGGATACGACTCGCTTTGTAAAGGTTTGCAAGTGTTGTAAACTACTAAAAATGATAGATCCTGACCATTCATGTGGAGACGTGGAGCGGGGGTGTCTTATACAAAGAGTTTATATAAGACCTGAACCACAAGATTACTAGACTCTGTATATAACGTTGTTGATACTAGAGACTTGTATCTCACTTAAACGACCATATGTGACACGACCTCAATCCTGAGTGTTTTGTGAACTCCTGCCTTTGAAGGCGGTCCTTTGATTAGTATGGGTGAGAGTGACCAGATTGCCAACTCAACATGCCTACCTTTTTGGGGACTTGTTTGATCTGGGAGCTAGGAACTCAATCCACAATATGGAATTCACTCATTTCCCGAAACAGGGATAAGTAGAGAGATTGCTCCCTTAAGGGCTGATTCCGGGGCTTGAACAAGTGGCCACAGCTTCTCTTTGGAAGAGAAGACTCAGTCATAGTAGGACTATGATTTATGTTCATTAGGGGGATTAGTGGTACTTATAGAGATAGATGTAACTACAGGGGCATAACGGTTATTGGCTCAACTGTAATTATGAGCGATCTATGAAGGATTGTTGCACTGCTGATTGGTTAAGATGAACACATAATATATCTGTAATGAGGAGAGTTCAGCTGTCGGTCTTTAGTGGAGTGTCTGGCAGTTAATGGATGGTAGATCCCGTGACTAAAGAGTTTAGTCAGTTATTCACGTACCGTTGGAGCTTCGGATCTATAGGTCCATGAGTCCCCTTGGTAGCTTGGATTCATGTTGAAGGATCAGTTCTTAGTGTTGATTTGAAATGTTCAAATTGACAAGAGGTATATTGATTATATATGATATAATTGGTATGATGTATAAGATACATCTAGTGGAGGATTTATGTAGATGAGATTTATATTAAGTACCATGGAATAGAAAAAGGACTATGGTTTATATGTTTCATGAGATGAAATATTAAAACTATAGGTTATAAATATAGTATGATAAGTTGGTTATCATTTATATTTATAATAATATTAATTATTGTATACTTACTATTTTTTCTTTTAAATAACTAAAGTAGTTGGTGGTTATTGGATCATGGTAACTGTGAGTTTAAAAGTAAATCGGTTTCCTATTTTGAAAAGAATGAAGAAGTTTTTTCACAAAAAGTTTGAAGAGTTTTTTTAGTTTTCTCTCCAGCGAAAAGAAACTCATGGAAGTCGTCAAGTAAATACAGATTTACTAAACGATGGTTGGGCAAGCTAAACGATCGTGTAGGTGCTAGCTAAATGATCGTACAGTGTTTACTAAATGATCGCGTAGCTTTACTAAACGATCGTTGGCCCAAGGTAAACGATCGTGTAGAATCGACCGAGTTAAACGATAGAGCTAAACGATCACATAGCTTTTGCTAGACGATCACAAAGTTTTATCTAAATGATTGGACATCGACCTATACGTAGGTCTCCGACTTCTCCCCACTTGCCCAATCGTGTACGGGATCATTGTTTCCTTTGTTCGTCTGCCTCACACCAAGTCCAAACAAAGCCCACCCTCTGGATTCTCACACCGAGAATACGAAGGTTGCCTTATGGGTGGTGTCAGACTCAATTTGACAGCATCGAGGTTTTCTGGAGGTCGTTCATGGTGTTGCGGAGTAGATCGTGACCGAGAAGATCGTCGAGGACGAGTGCAAAGAGTTCATGCTTTTTCGTGCAGTGTTGCATTCATGTAGATCGAGTGTTCGTGGTCGCTATTGTTCGAACGGTCGCACATCGGAGCATGGAGACGCTTCTGCCTTTGTTAGTACAGTTTTTCCCTCTGCACATTTGATGTTCATGCTGTAATTTCTAGAAATATTTGTATAACCGTTTGTTTGAAGTCAACTGTAAATGATTTGTTGATTTATGATTATAATTTGGAATAGTCTTGTTCCACTGCTCATGGAAATCTTGATTTCGATTTCCTTCACTTCTGATAAGACAACAAATTCTCAACGTCGCCATCGAGTTTGCAATCCTCCCACTACGTCGACGTTTGAAACCGACTTACTAGATGAACTCCCATCAACAACTCCTGCTGATGTAGCAGGCTCTTCAACAACTCTTGTTGAAGTTTCAGTAGTTTCATTGGAAAGCTCACGCAACACGACTTTACATCGTGGATTGTGCTCCCTTATATGATCTTCCTCTAGGAAAGTAGCATTCGTTGAAACAAACATCCTATTTTTCGTCGGATCATAAAAGTGTCCTCCTCGTGTACCTATAGGGTAGCCTACAAGAGGCATAACTTCAGTCGTGGTTTCAACTTCTTGGGATTAGCCTCAAGCACATGTGTAGGGAAACCTCAAATGCGAAAGTGATGTAAACTAGCTTTATGCCTATTCCACAACTCCAGAGGTGTTCTCGCAACACTCTTGGAAAGAACATAGTTGAGTATATATACCGCAGTCTCCACTGCCAAAACTTAAAACGAGTCCGGTAAGGTAGCATAACGCATCATCAAACGAACCATGTCCAACAAGGTCCTATTTCTCCTCTCCACTACACCATTTTGTGAAGGATCTCTTAACGAAGAGTTCCATGAGCCCTTTCGGATCGCTCCAATTTCACAGTGACTGAAATACACCAGATACATTCAAGTGCACAGTTATGCAAACAAACAGTCAATTAATGGCATGCTTTGAACCAAAATAACAAGGGAGAGAGTTCACAAACCAGTTGAAGACGATCTTCAAACTTTGGAACTCAACACAACGGATGACCTTTACTCGATCAACCAACGGCCAGCAGATGCGTCAACTACAGCAGCACGAACAATCGCAGAAACACGAACGCAATGGGGACGACACCACCAGAAAAGAGCCCTAGGTATTCTCAGAGTAAGAATCCAAAGAGTGGTCTTTGGTGAGTTTGGTAGAGGTAGGAGGAAGATCTCATCATGTAGGTGATAAGCAAGTGTGAGGGAATATAAAGCTATCGTATAATAAGATGCTTATAGCTTAGGAGAAACTATAGGATCGTGTAGATTTTACTGAACAATCATTTAGAAAACAGAAGGCGATCTTTAGCAAACACGACACACTGTATGATCGTTTAGGAAAGCTAACCGATCGTTTAGGACTTAGTATGTGATCGTTTAGGCACTAGGTAAACGATCGTTTAGGCATTGAGTTATTATCCTATAGGTTATCGATTTTAAACAATTGATTATGTTTTCACACAAACGCACTCCTTCGATCTTTTTTCCTGAACTTTCGAATTTTTTTTTCCTAGCTACCCGAGGACTTAATAGACCTGTGGCTCGAAGCTCCAATGGTCCGTGAATAGCTGACTAAACTCTTTAACCACAAGATTCACCATCCATTAACTATCAGGCATTCTACTAAAGGCCAATAGCTGAACTCTTCTTACCACAGATATATTTCTGTGTCCATCGGATATAACCAACCATTAGGCAAAACCAACTCTTGGAACTGAACCTAACAACCACCATTTTTCGGTCCAGAACTATTAACCTTTAACAATCCCGCGTAAGTGTGACCCATCACTTTCGGTGCCAGAGTCCCTTCACCATTCTCTCTATCGGTCGAGGAATCGAGGCATGATCAGGGGCGCGATTTGACTCTTCAATGGTACCAGCATGGTTGTTGAAGGATATCAAGTACTAGAGCTCGCTTGTCCTTAAGAATTATAATATTGGCTTCTTACTTATCAAAGGCTCCGACCTTTATCAAACCAAAAGAACAATCTCATGATTGACAGCTTACATCAGTGTTTAAGCTTGTTCCCTGGAGATTTGAATCGGAGGTCTTAAACTCGAGTTTGTCTTTGTCGTGCTAGGTCACTGACATATCCTTCCCTAATTAGCCCACCTTAGGGAAGAAGCAGATTAGGACAAGAGACTAAGTTACCTTATCATCTTACAATAGATCAAATAAAGAAATACGCAAAACTTTCATTCTTTAGGAGGATACTCCCAGGGTGCCTCGAGGCGATGCACAGTAACTTTATTCAACTCAACGAGGGAGACCGAGGGATATATTGTCACACTTTCTGCTCCCACTTACTATGAACACTCTCTCCATCCACCTTGATATTGACCTACCCAAACACCATTCGTTAGGGGGATACGCCAAAGATGCCTCAAGGCTGAAGGTAGATTTCACGATGTGGACTATTTAGGAGAAACGTGAAAGGTTTAAGTGAAACATCTTATCTCTCAATTACCTCTCACTGAATATTCTACTTAGGGGTTCATTAACCTAGACAATCCGGCTACTGATTTTAGTCTAAGTCATCTTTTTAATTCCGGCTCATAAACAACATTTGTCTATGAAATATGAATAAGTTCAAGTAGTCACATTTAAACACTTTAATGGACTGTCCTTAACTTGCATGCACGCATGAAATCTATCTAATTCACCTTTCCAGGTAAGTTCCCAGGTAGGGGTGTTACATTTTCGTCAACTTAAATACCCCAGCCTAGATAGAACCCAACTTAGACAAAAGGTCCCTTATAAATAGATTTGCTATACTTTAACCTTTTATTAGTCAATTTAATCCTATTAAACTGATCAAAAGATTAAAGCCTTAGGGTTGCTAATCATATTATAATCGTGATCTTAGGCCTATGTGATCCAAGTTTTAAACATTTTAAATCCATGAATCAAACCTAAGTGAGCATGCATGTCTTTCTTATTTCTTTTAGTTCTAATTTCTCTTTAACTTTTAAAAAGAAAAAAATTAAAAATACCATTGCGCACAACAAGGCATTTATAACATTTATAAAGTAACCTATGTGTCATGCTTCATGCAATGTCCGGTCATTACTATACATAACTTTTATATATACGCGTAATAACCAAGCAAAACATGCTTTTCATTCATCCTTATATTATAGCAATTATAATGTAAAGATAATGCATATCGATGCTTTTTATGCATGCATAAATATAACTCTTATGTTATATAATGCATGAGCATGCTCTTACATAATTAAATCATGTTTCTCTAAATTATAACATTCATAATAAAGAGATGATGCATGACCAATGCATAACCTAAGATGGGATTTATTATATGTACATACCATATGACATATAAAAACCCATACATCGCATTTCGTTGCAACAATGAAATTGGAATATCATAACCTGCCTCTGATACCAATTGAAGGAACTCTCAACAAAGAACATCCATGAGCGCATTCGGATCTTTCCGATTTCATTGTGACCAATATACAACAAATACATTCCAACAGATAGTTATGCAAATAAACACTAATTAACGACATACTTTGTAAAACAAAACACAAGGGAAAGAGTTCTCATACCAGTTGAAGACTCTCTTCAAACGTCGAACTTAGAAGCAATGAAAGAACCTCTACGTGAACTTTATCGCCCAGTAAATCAGTCGGCTGCGACAGCACGATCGTCTATACGAATGGCAGCAACTCGAACAAGCCTGAACAAGTAAACAACGGGGAAGACATTACCAGTTGGAGCCCGTGGCATTCTCAGAGTGAGAATCCAAAGTGTGGTATTTGGTGAATTTGGTAGAGGTAGGAGAAAAGATAGATTGTATAGACGATAAGCAAGTGGGAGAGAAATAGCTATCGTATGGCAGGGATGCTTATCGTTTAGAGGAAGCTACACGATCGTGTAGGTTTTACTAAGCGATCGTTTAATAAAAGGTAGACGATTGTTTTGAAAACACAGCACGTTATGCGATCGTTTAGGGAAAGGCGTGTGATCATTTAAGCGTTGGTGTGCGATCGTTTAGACGATGAGGCTCTATCGTATAGGCTCTCAAGCTAGGTGATCGTTATGTTTCCACACCGATTGTTAATTTTCGAACGTTGTGCCAAATGAAAACAATTTTCATTTTATTCATCGGTTACCATAACCAAATGCGGTTGCTCCCACTAACGCACGATTAAGGAGAATAAAATGGCCAATTATCTAATAATTAATTAATATAATCATATTATATTCTTACCCTATAGTTTGATATCACATATCTACTATACTAATTTCTCCTCCACTTGATATAAGTCATATTTATATCTAATTTCCTCCAGAACAATGTATTTCATACATTTAGCCAATTATAGCATATATAATTAATCAGTTCAATTATATCATATATAATCGAACTCCATCTTGTCAATTTGAACATTTAAAACTGACCCAAACACTAATTCTCGACTTTATCCAAGCTACCTAAGGGACCTAAAGGACCTGTGGCTCGAAGCTCCAACGGTCCATGAATAGTTGACTAAACTCTTTAGCCATGAAATCCACCGTCCATTAACTGCCAGACATTCCACTAAAGACCAACAGCTGAACTCTTCTTACCACAGATATATTTCTGTGTACATTGGATATAACCAATCATGAATACGATGACTCTTCACAGATGCTCGTAAGCACAGTTGTGCCAATTTACCGTTTTGCCCCTGTAGTTACATCTCACTCCTTAAGTACCACTGATTCCTCTAATGAACAATACAACATAGTCCAACTACGTGTGAACACTTCTCGGGCCAGGAGAAGATGTGTGGCGCCATATCGTTCAAGCCCCAGAATCAGCCTTTAAAGGAGCCATCTATCTACTTACCCCTGCCTCGGAGAAGAAGTGAATTCCTTCTTGTGTAGCTGAGTTCCCAACTCCCAAATCAGACGAATCCCCAAAATGGTAGGTTTGAATTAGCGACCTAGCCACTCGCACCCATACAAATCAAAAGACCGCCCTCAATGGCAGGAGTTCCCAACTCACTTAGGATTGAGGTCATGTTAACTATGGTCATCCTAGTGAAGTGAAGTCTTTATCATGAATGGTGTTATATAACAAAACGTTAACACTTCGTGGTCAGGTCTTATACAAACTCTTTGTATAGGATGCCCCCGCTCGCATGTCCCTTACACAAATGATCAGGATCAGACCATCTGTGACAAGTCATAACGCTTGTGACCATTCCACAAAGCGGGCCGCATCCATAGTGTTACCAAGATAATGTTTCCTTCCTATATCCATATACTATAGACCATTTTGGTTACCACTCAAGACATGATCCACTTGTATGTCACCACATACATGTTTAAGTTACATAACAGATAACCAGGGATTTTATGTTCATTGGTTTGTGGTGAAGCAAATAAAATATACAACTGAGTAAAATCAAGATGTGAAGTAAATATCATATATTGTACAACACAAGCATTTGTATAAATAATTTACAAACTATAGGACATGAGACTTTAGGGCATCAACCCCAACAGGTCCCCACACATCTGTGTGAAAGAGGTCAAATTTTTTATTTGCTCAAGTTGTGGAGTTTGAGAAAGGAAGAGAATGTGTTTTTCCAAGAATACAATATTCACAAACTAGATTATCTTCATTCATTTTAGTAGACTAATTACAAACTTTAAGTATTGTATCCAAAACTCTTAAGGATGGATGACCCAACCTCTTGTGCCACGGTTCCTTAGACTGAACAACGTTTATACTATTTTTTTGTAGTACAACTGCAGTCGAGACTTTATTTTTGTTCATAGGATTATATTGATCCACATCACTACTTTTGGAAAGATAAACAGGTACCACTTCAGCTTCATTTAGTTGATATACCCATCCTTAAGTGATCCTTTCACCAGTGTTTGTCCCATATGATTGTCCTTAACAACACAATAATTATCATGAAAGTCAACAAACACAGCATTGTCTTGAAATAGTTTTGAAATTCTAACAAGATTTTTAGCTATATTCGGTACACATAGTACATTCCTTAGATTGAGTTTGCAGTCATTTGAGGATAAACAGAAGTTACCAACAACAGATATTTGTAATGGATGACCATTTCTAACCATTACCAATTCAGTACCTGTGTATTCTGAAGGATTGGCAACATTGTTGAGATCTGCTGTGATATGATTTATTACTCCACTGTCAGCATACCAGTTGAAATCACCTGTTGGTTCTCCTTAGAATGGATTTGAGTTTTGTGAAGTCACAAAAGCATGAAGGTTTGATCCTATACTCGAGTGACTGTTTGAGTTTCCTTTTTCATTATTATGATTTGGGACGAACTCTCTATTGTATCTTTGATAACATACATCTACAGCATGACCATATTTAGAGCATACCTGACATGTTGGCCGATTTCCTCTTCCACGGCCTCTGCCAGTGTTTCCTCCTCCATTCTAGTTATTATTTCCTCTTGAGCCATTAAATTGTTGCTTGTTTCCTCCTGGATTGTTTCCTTGACCCGAAGTTTTTGGTGTAGGCATATTGCGACTAAAGGCAACATTTGCAGATGCATTGTGCCTAAACGAGATAGCAACCTTTGAAGTATTTTGGTGCTCTAATCATTTTTCAAAAGAGAGCAGCTCTAACTGCATATCAAGCCATGAAATCTCTGGTTTGCTTTGGATTACAACCACTACTGGATTGTATTCTTCATCTAACCTAAGTAGGACCTGAGAGACAAGATTTCTAGTGGACACTGGACTTCTAGCCCGTGCCAGGTTATCAGAATGAAGTTCATCAGTTTCAAGAATTCAGACATTGAGTTATTACCTTTGCATGTCTGCTGAAACACTTGTCTTAGGTAGTCTTCTTCAGCTCTTGATTACACTCCGAACAGAGCATGTAAGGGTGGAATCGGTTCGGTTTGGAGGTCAAACTGAACCGAACCGAATTCATTTATATATAGAACCGAACTGCACCGTTTGTGCGGTTCGAATCGAAACCAAACTTGAGTTTGGTTTCGTGAATCGATTTCTTTTTTTCCCTATTAAAATTTTTTTTTTGTTTCTTCTGCCTTTTATTTTCCTTCTTCCTTCTACTTTCTCTTGCCTTTTATTTTCCTTCTTCCTTTTTTTGAAATTTGTATATTCTCTTTTTTTATTTTACAAATTTTTCACATAATTTAAATTGCCTTTTATTTTCATTCTTCCTTTTTTTTTGAAATTTGTATATTTTTTTTTTATATTCTAAACATAATTTAAATATCAATCCACGATAAGAACATGTCCAATGACTACAATAAATAGTTAAAAACTAAAAAGTTCTCCAAAGTACATAGTACACAAATTTCAAACAACTACCTTCAAAGTTTAAGTCACATAAAAGCAAATAGCAAGCTAAACACTAGTACTGAATTTCAAAAGTCCAATCAATACAAACAAATTTGTTCGCTTGCCAATCATTATTCTCCTTATCCTTGTTTTTTGCATTTGCTGCTCCGTTCAATCCCGTTATGAAGACTAAGAAACAAATTATAAACTTGTTAGTAGTTACTATAATAAATATATGAATAAATATGTTTAAAAATAAATACATATGTTTAGAATAAACGAACATTCCTCTTCATCTTCAATTTCCTCCAAGTATTGTCGTAAACCAATGTTGATTTGTTCAGAACGTAACCAGTTTTGTGCACATAGAAGTGCCTCAATAGTGAAACCTAAACGGAGGGAGATGGAATCATAGATAAAGATGAAGAGATTCCTCTCACTTGTGGACTTGAAATATGAAAAAGACCTAAACAGAGGGAGATGGAATCGGAGATAAAGATGAAGAGATGGATGGTTATTGCATGAACGTCGAGTGAGAACTTAGGTCGACTGAGGACTGAGGGAAGATGAAACCTGAGGTTGAAGTTTTGAACGAGCGGTTGAAGGTTGAAGCTGAAGAGAAGAGTGAAGATGAAGACTCAAACTCGAAGTTGAAGTGAAGAGTGAAGAAGATGAAGACTCGAATCAGAGCGACGCGACCTCGAACCCTAAATGAAACATATATATATAATTTTATATATTTATATTCAAGCGGTTTGGTTCGGTTCATTTTAGGAACCGATTTTCAAACTTGGAACGAAACTTAACCGTTTAAATTCGATTTTAACATTCCAATGAACTGCATCGAATCGATTTTTTCGATTTTGTTGATAAATCGATTCGATTCGATTCGGTTCTGTTTTGTAGATCGGTTCGATTTAAGCGATTTTGCTGTCCACCCCTAAGAGCATGGATGGCATCCCACAGCTCTTTGGCGTTTTCATGGCCCATCAGCTGGACTGCCACTTCAAGCATCATCGAGTGATACAACCAACCGAGTAGAAGCTGATCAGCTGTAATCCAAGCTTCATATAGAGGATTTAGAATTCTTTTACCTGTTGAACTTGATGATCCTCCTGACACTTCAGAGATTGAGTGAGATGTGCTGGAATCCGTAATCCCTCCAGTGTTCTGAGTAATGAACATCGGCGGGCAGCTTTTAGTTCCAGATAAGTATCCTTCAAGTTTGTATCCTTGAAGGATGGGTCTTCCACAACATGAAGTTTCCCTTTTCCAATTTTGTGATGATTATTTGATTGAGTAGCTAGTTGAGAGGAGGAGTACTAAATTTTGTTGAATCAGCGAGCAAGGTCCCTGCAGTGTTGGCGTTTGCCATGACGAAGCTCTGATACCAGT
Source organism: Benincasa hispida (assembly GCF_009727055.1). Taxonomy (NCBI): domain Eukaryota; kingdom Viridiplantae; phylum Streptophyta; class Magnoliopsida; order Cucurbitales; family Cucurbitaceae; genus Benincasa; species Benincasa hispida. The sequence continues at coordinate 3,443,837 of NC_052354.1, forward strand.
TTGGAATTTGAACAGAGGAAGAATTCTGATAATCTTGTATATTTAGATTTTCACACATATACACAGGAGGCAATGACCAGCCTTTTATACAAAGTTGTCTCAATTAGGATTTCTGAAAAATTAAAAAAATATTTTAAAATAAATGAATACAAATGGTCCAATCAGGTTCAAAGAGAATAAGTGGAGTATTATTTCCGTTGAGGAGAATCGCATCAGCCTCTCCCCCTTTTGTCTTCTTCTGCGTTGGTTTCTTTTTGTGATGTGGCAGTCTTGGAATGGCATGTCACTTTTGACTTATCCTTGTTAGCACATACTTTAACACTTTTGATTGTAGGCTTGGGAGTCTGAGTTTGATCTTCCAAACATTTTCGATCTTGAGGATTTTGAAATGCTATGCTCTCTTGAATGGGAAGACAACCAACTGGAGGAAGCCTAGCTACCACCATATTGCGACATCCAAGTCGTTAAATTTCCTGTCCAATTTTCAAACAAATGGAGTTTATTTATTTGATTTTTTTACAAGTAAATTGACTAAATATACACATGAAACTTGAATATGAAACTTATAATTATAACCTTTTTGTTTTCCATAAATATGTCAAATATTGATTAACATTTCTTAAATCACTAATTAACCCAAAAGCTTAAGCTGATGGGAGAAGACAAATTTAATATTATATCATCTAACATTCCTCTCACTTGTGGACTTGAAATATGAAAAAGACCTCACAAGTGGAAATCAATATTAATTAGAAAGGAAATAACATTGCAAAGGTTTGAATATAAAACCTCTTGGACTACTTGGCACCAGCATTTTAAATTATCGATTGACAAAAAAACTTAAATTGATGGATGAAGGTAAATGAATATCATATCATCTAACGGCGTATATTGTACAATTTACCTTGATCAAGATTTGTAGCCTATTCTGTAGAAAATCTTGGTAACCAGTGACATTGTACTGTAGCTGCCTTGTGGGAAGGTCATAGAGATTGATGTTTAATTCATTGGTTCCTGGACTAATTACAACCAAAGCACTACCAATGATCCTCCTACTTTCATCCACACCCACAATCCCTTGAAGCCTTTGAATGTAGTTCTTGAAAAGATCAATTTGCTTCATCACAGGAATAACTTTGGATATAGCAGTGGTCAGTTCATCGAAGCCCGGGCCGGCCGATGCAAAACTAACCCCTGTTTTCACATCGTCATCCGACAGTTTAGGATCCAAAAATGGAGGAACAAGCTCCTTTATCCCAACCTAGAGGCCACCAAATCAGGAATGAGTTTTCCATCACTAAACCTTCCTGTAGCAACATGGCCAGGAAAATCTTGGCCATATGGAGGGTAATTGGCCTTGAAAATGGTGGGAATGTAGTTGTTATTTCCAGTATCCACGTTGGACTCATTAAATATGAGAATGTCGGGAAAAGAATGAGAAATTTTAAGTTCTAAAGCACTGCATGGTTTGCTAAGAAATAGCAGCCAAATCATGTGGAGTGATAGAGCAGCAATGAGGTAATTTGCTCTTGCCATTGCTGGTGTTCTTCAAGTTCTTGTGTTTGATACTCATCTTTGCAAGTTGGCCGATGCATTTATAGTGATTGAATGATATAACACTAAGCTCGTTATGGTTTTTACATATTTTGCAGAAGAATACTTTAACTAAGAGGATGAGTTACTCTAATACAGAACGTGTAACAGCCGACCATTTATGGCTTCCACTTGAAAGACCTCAGCAATTTAAACCCTAAGAGAGCCATTGAAAGCCATTCGTTCAAACGTAAGTAACTGGTTGATGCAATTATGTTTGTTTGTTTTTTTTCTTTCTATATGTATATATATAATTCAATTATGATTTTCTTTTTTTTCTTTTTTTTTTAATACAACTAGTAGGAGTTTAAATGGAAAATTGTCAGAAATAATCTTTTTACACGTTACAAAACTAGCACTCTTTTTTAGAAGTATGTTAAAATAGTTTTTCTCAGTTCATTTGGTCTGAGATCGGCCACCAAGAGTTAGTTAAAAAAACAATTTTTTCTAACTTACAGATTGTTTTGTGCTTTCTCGGTACATCTCATCAAAGTACATAAGTGGTTTAGTAATTTTGTATGTAATCTTCTTAAATCTTATATCTTTTCAAATATTCTCTAAATTTGGTTATCTTTACTAAATATTATATTATTTTGTAATTTTCCAAATCTTTAGTATAATTTATGTTATCACAATTGTATGAATTTCCAAAATTCCAAATGTGTTTTTCAATTATCAAAATAGATTTTCCAAATTAATTCAAATTAATTGCCTAGTCATTTTTAAATCCTACCTGAGATTCCACTGAGAAAGCTCAAATACATCGAATTTCGGTGTTAATTATGTCTCAGTTTCACCAAGAAAGCCCAAATGTATAGAATCTCGGTGTTATTTTACTGGGATTAATATCAAGATCCATATAATTATATGAATTTCTAGATTGATTTATCGGTTCTCTGAATGATTTACCAATTATCTTTTCAAATTTCTCCAAAATGTGTAATATTTCGTATGGTGATTTTTTAATTTTGAAATATTTGGGAAGATTGCGTAAGATCTGGAAAAATTGGCAAATCTCGATGTGTAATTCTAGCGAGATGTACCGAAAAGGTTCAAAACAGAACTCGGTGACCAATCTCGGACGAGATAGACTAAGAAAAACTATTCTAACGATTTTTTAAAAAACGTACTAATTTTATAAGGTGAAAACTTAAACACGTTACTTCTGACAATTTCCCAATTTAAATATCCTCTCTCATGAGCATGTCTATCACCACATAGGGTTCACTTTGACAATTTGAAGCAATTATGGTTGATTTGGTTTTATGTGTTTTTTTTTTTTCAGAACTAATTTAATTTCATTTATTAATCCATCTAGGTAATTATTATGATCATCATGAGCATAATTCAACTAGTTCAGGATATAATCTTTGACCGATAGTTAAAAAGTTAAAATCCTCTACTCCAAGGTTTTTGAACTTAAAAGAACTATGGTGGGTTTTAAATATTTCGTCTCCTTAGGGATGATTTTTTTCCAACATATATATGGTTGATTGATTTCAACCTCAAACTTTTGAATTGAAATATATGTATTAATCCGTTGAATTACATTTGGGTTGGTTAGTTCGACAAGTTGCCTATGTGAATGATTGATAACATGCTAAATGGACAAATGTTTAACAGCATGAGCAAGGTTCAAATTTTCGTCAATAATATGTCTTACAACATGTTTAGATTGGCTAACTACATTACCATGCATTACCACACAGTTGAAAATTTGTGAGATTTTGGTTTTTTTTTTTTTTGTTTCCTTCAACAATATATATAAAGATGTTCATGGGTTGGGTTGTATTTAAAGATTTTTTTAGACCTAATCCAATTGTTGGAGTTGTAAATTTTTTCAACTCAAATTACCTTTGTTAAAAAATAAACCCAACCCAACTCAACCATGAAAATATTTGAGTTGGGTTGGTTCGTGTTAATCAGTCATTTATTTAAAATTTTATTCTAAAAAGTAGTAAAACGTAAATATGTAAAAATCTAATTTAATTATTTTCATATATTGAATTAAGATTAACAACTCAATTTTAATTTATATAGTGATTTTTTTTCTAAAGTACAAAGAAACTATTTTCAAGAGCTGTTGAAGAATAAATTATTCAAAAAATATTAGAATTAAATAAAATTAAAATCAATATATGTATAAGTAATTGTGTTATAAGTAATAAAAAAATATATTTTAAAGTTAATAATAAATATGAGTTGGTTCGGGTTGATTTTGGTTATATTAGGTAAATTGTTATAGAGTTGGCAAATTTCAATATGCATTAACTAGTGGACTAAATTACATAAAATATGAGTGTTTTTTTTTTTTGTATGTACGTAAACATTAGGGTTTGTGTTTATTTTGTCTATGCACTCTCAAAAAATTAAGTGTCTAACATGTCTCTAAAGGAAAAATTGCAAGAACCATCCCTAAAATTTGGTGGTAATTGTACAATTTCACCTTCAAATTTTTAATTATAAAAATTGAATCCTCATACATACACGTGTTAAGATTTAACTTTTAAATTTACATAATTTAAAAAACTGTAACAATTGTATAAGTTTGAGGGTACAATTTCTATCATTTAAGGGTCCAATTTCTACAATTGTTTTAAGTTTGAGAGTCTAATTTTAACATTTGAATAAATTTGAGAGCTCAATTTTTACTATTGAAAGTTTGAGGGTGTAACGAGTTTGACCATACCTTGGGCTAGTTCTTGTAATTGCAAGTTTGACCATATTTGAGGGATTGTTCTTGCAATCTACCCAAAATTATTTAAATCTTAGATATAAATTTGATTTTTTTTTTACAGAATTCTAAATTTTTAATTTACAAAAATCTGAATGCACAAAGACTTTGTAATTTCAAATTTTAGACTAAATAGACGCAATACTTCACTAAATTTATAATTTAATATATACAATATTTGAGTTGGCTAAAGATGGTAATATAATAGGCTAAGGGTATGTTTAAAATACATTTTCAAGTAATTAATTAAAAAAAAATAACAGAGATTCAAACGTTTGACAACTACTCAAAATGGATTTTTGAAAAATAAATTTATAAAATAAGTTAGTTGAGGATAAACAATTGAAACAAACTTAACTAAAATGAGTTTTGTGTGTTTGATGGTTAAGAACATTGGACCACCACATCCAATGACTGGGCCAACCTTCAACCACTACCTACAATGACCACTGTGAGTCAACCTCCGATCACCACCTCTAACGACTAACCTCTAGCCATCACCTCTAGTGACAGCTGCCAACCATTTCAAAAAAGTTACCAAACATGTGTGTTTTTATTTCGAAGAATTTATTATATAAAAAAAGTTTAAATCAAAATGAACTTTTTAATAACATTTTTTAAGCCAATCTAAACGGACACTAAATTAATATTTTAGTATATTGTTTTTTTCGCAATAGTCTCTAATATTCCTGTACACTTAGGAAAATCATCCCTACACCACCTTTGACTTGTTTTTCATTAAGAAATTAGCATCAAGGGGACGATTGGCCCAAGTTAGGCTGGGTTGGGTAGGTAAAAAACCTCACCCATTTAGTTCGCCAATAATTAAATAGATTTATTATTTCGTTGTTCGCATTAATTCACGTTTTTCATCTCATTATTCGCGTCAACTCTCCCAATTACTTCATTTCTATAATAATTATCAACTCAATTCAATTCTTCACGTCAAACGTCTCTCAGAGCTTATTCTCTTGCTAAATATGACAGTAAGACGTAGTTCGCCATCCCACTCCTAATTTCTGCACCTCTACAGAAATTGAAACCACCTCTTGGAGGTTTTGAAATTTTGATGGTGAAAGTTAGAATTGTTAAATGGCAAACTTATATAATATTTAGTGAATGGACCAAAAAGAAAATAGAGGGAGAAATAGGGGTAATAATAGAATTGAAAACCTTAATTTGGTGTTAGAGAAAAAAAGTACCCTCCTAAATTTGGTGTGTATTTTATGGGGCTCAATCATAAAAAAACAAATAACCTATAGCATGAAGAGAATTTCGATGCACCATTGGACTAATGATTTGCTCACCTATAAAATTTTGCCCAAAACATAAAACATAGGTCCATTTGGTAATAATTTAGACCTCGCTTGATAACCATTTGATTTTTTATTTTTATTTTTAAAATTTAGATCTATTTCATCAACATTTCTTATAAGAATTTGCATATTTTTTTAAAGTACAATGGTTGAATTCTTAGCTAAATTCAAAAAATAAAAACAACTTTTTAAAAGTTACATTTTTAGTTCTCAAAATTTGACTTGGTTTTTTAACTATAAGTAATAACAAAAAAAAAGAAATTTTGACGTAGAAGTAATATCCATGACTTAATTTTAAAAAACAAAAACAAAAAATAAAATATTTATCAAACAGGGTTTATGTTTTTAAAATTTTTATTTTTTAAAATTAAGTCTATAGACATTTTCCACCTCCAAATTTTTTCATTTGTCATCTACTTTCTACTAACGATTTAAAAAATCAAACCAAAATTTGAAAACTAAAAAAAAAAAACTTGTTTATGTTTTTAGAATTTGGTTAAGAATTTGACTATAGTACCCCAGAAAAATGCAAATTGTTATAAGAAATATGAATTTGATTTTTTTTTTTTTTAAAAAAAAGAAAAAATAAACTAATACAATGATTACCAATGGGTTGTTGTAAACCGTTCGCCAGCTGTGAGTTTTCTCCCTCTCACATCTCGCCGGTTCAAACGAACCGAACTGGCCGAACCGAGAAGAAAAAGGCGACTTCCCGCCTAAACTTCATATCTTCCCCTAATTTCTCAGCCGTTCCCGCCCTTTCTTTTCCTAATTACATCTCTCTCTGCTTAGTCGAATCCCTATATTCCAATTTTCCGATCGAGCTTCATAATCCGTTTCATAACCTGTTAGGTCTGATTTTATTCTTGGTTAAATTTCCGTTTGCTGCCTCAATTTTGCAGCAATTTACAGTGCTGTGCCAAAAATGGTTACTGCAGCGATTGAGAATGGCGAAAGCGATATGGTAATTGATGGTAACGAACAGAAGCCGAAGAACACTGTGTCTGATGGCTTCGATGCCAATTATCTCAAAATTTACTACGGTGAACCATTTATACCTTTTCAATTTTTAGAAACTCTTTTTGTTGAATCGTTCCATCAAATCTAGTTTACTCATCTCTTCTACGTTTTTCTGCTACTGAAAGGATATGGAATGTTAATTCTTGCAGGGAAGCTTTTTCCGTATGCTGATTTTTTCAAATGGATGTCTTATGGAAATGGTAAGCCCTTGATTTTCTGGGAATCAGAAACAAAATTTATCCCCAGAGGAAGCTAATTAATATTGGATATGTAACCTTCTTGCTTTACGTAATGGTAGATGGCAAGCATCCAGGCAATGACCAATCCTATTTTGGCCGAAGAGAGTTTTCATTCACCTTGGATAATGATGTTTATCTACGATTTCAATCTTTTAACAGTCTGTCTGAAATGGAAAATTCAATCAAAGAAAAATGTCCATTTAAAATTGATATTGGGCCGGTATACAGTGTGGATGTAAGTAAAATTCTTCCCGGTTGCTCTTATCAGTTTAACACAATCTTTCTAGTTTTATCGTGATTCCTGATGATTTAATTATTAAATTTCGCATAATTTGCTTTTAAGTAATCAGATTTATTTAAGTCAAGGCTACAAACATTTTGCATGATTGTTTTGAGTATTATTTGTTTGAAAGAGTTTTTTTTTTTTTTTTTTTTTTTTTTTTTTTTTTTTTTTTTTTTTTTTTTTTGGGTGAGATTCATTTGTCTCTCTCACACACTCCCAACTTTTCTACTTCAGCCTGCAAAGAGACATGCATATGCTGGCGATAATGTATTTACTCCAGTGGAGAGAGAGCTGGTTTTTGATATCGTAAGCAGACCCCCTTTTTTTTTTTATGATGTTCAATATTCTAATTCAATTTGAAAGTTAATTACTCGGTCCATTTTCATTGAGAAATTAATTAGAAAATTTCCTCCATATGCAGGATATGACCGATTATGATGATGTTAGATATTGTTGCTCTGGAGCTGGTGTTTGTTTGGATTGCTGGCCTTTAATGACAGCTGCTATCAAAGTGATTGATACTACCCTCCGAGGTAAGAAGATTTGTCATATGTATCTGAAAAGTTGTTCAAGAAATGAGTATGTTTGCATCCATTCTCCCAACTCTTAATTTGGAAAGGAATGAGCACAAATAAGGTTGCATATTACTCAATGCTAGCTCTCTTAAGAGAAATCACTTACCTTCTAGGTAGTTTCCCCTCCTGGCCCAATGCCTAAGCTTATTCCTTTTTTCACTCTTGTTGGGAATGAGATCTTCCATATTTGGCTCGTTAGTGTACATACTTCTTTTTAACTTATTCCTAAAGGCTTACTTCAATATATTGTTTTATTTCAAAGAATAGTAGGAAATATGATATGCATAAAAGGTGTTACACATTCTGAAAAATTCAGATTATTAGTCACTGGCTTATTGTCAGTTCTATTCTGTGTGGCACTTTATCTCCTGTAACCAGTTATATGTGCAATGCTTATCTTTATTTAAATATGTCCATATATTGAGCCTCTCAACAATATTTTGAAGAGATATTGTAAATCAACCATAATGGCACTGTGACATTGTCCAGTGCATCTGAGAATTAAGTTTTCAATTACAGTCATTTGATTAGATAGTGCGCGGTGTTCTGTTCACTCCCATCAGAGACACTTCACTTGAAATTTGTGTTGCAGATGACTTTGGATTTAACCACATTCTATGGGTATTTAGTGGTCGACGTGGTGTTCATTGTTGGGTCTGTGATGGAAAAGCTAGAAGGTAAGGCCACTAATCAAATTGTTGAATTTGTAGTAAAATATATTATTTGTAAAGGTCTAAAATTCCCACCATCACTGCTACAGGTTGTCTAATGAACAGCGAGCTGCCATTGCTGAATATTTCCATTTATATCAGGTTATACTGTGGTGTTATAAAATATTGGGGATTTCTAGTGTCTTTAGCTATGGAGTTGAATATGGTTGATGTGCAGGGTAATGAAAATAGTCGCAAGAAAATTTCTCTAACGGGTCCAGTTCTTCATCCATTTCTCGCGTAAGTGGTGGTTAATATTAAGATGTGATGATTCAAGTCTCATTTTTTTTCTCATCTAACTTATGTAATTGGGTTCAGGAGATCGTACATAGAAGTTCTCAAGGATAGCTTTGAATCACAATTGCTTGGTAGTCAAAAGATTTTCTCAACCGAGGAGAGATATGAGAAAATATTAGATATGATTCATGATGAATGTAAGCAATTTATGTATTTATCTCGGGTAAATACTGTCAGTATGATAGTTTTAGATACTAATTGAGTTACCCTTGCAGCCATTACCTCAGAGCTTCGAGGAAAGTGGCAAGATAATAGGCGAACGTCTAAAAACGATGTTAACTCAGTAAGATGGGAGAAACTGAAAAATATGTTGCAATCAGGGAAATATAAGGTAGAATCAACATCTTTTCTCATACTTGCAAGAAGGTTCAACTGGGAATAGTTCATTGATGAGGAGTTTGTGTTGTAATGTTGCAGTTTGGAACCATTTTTGTCAAGTGCAATTAGTACTGGAAGTAGAGTTAGAAGTGATGTACTGAGCTTGTTTATTTATTTTTTAAAATTTTTTTTTTGATAATAGAATACAAGGGCATACAAAAAACAAGCCAAGCTTTGAAATTGAAGTCCATAGGGAAACACGAAATCCAACTTACCAAACAGGAAAGGATAGCCATTATACATGGTATTTTCCTCAGGGAAGCAAGTATAGATTGAGCTTGAGGAAGATAAAGGAGCTACTTTTTTCTAAAGGACTTTACCGAGCTAGAGCTACTTTATGTTCTAAGGACTTCACTCAACAGTCAAAAGCCCCCCTCCCCCATCTCAAGCCAGTTCATCTTCTTACCTTTTGTCCTTCAATGATAACTTCTTACACCTTTTGTTTTCATATGCTAAGTTCTAAAAGCTATAATTGATACCTAAGTTGGCCGGGACACTCGTGGATATCCAAAAAAAAAAAAACTATAACTGATACCCTCTACCCTTTCCCCAAAAATCCAGCCTAATTATCAAAGCAGATTTCTGCCCTAGGTCTCGCATTTATGGTTGATCACATTCATCTTTCTTCTGATAAAGGCATCCAATCAACAAACTCATCTATCCCGTTCTCTACCAAAGATTAAAGAAGAGTTTGTTTCTTTCAACTCCAGAATCTGCATGAAAATTTTGGTTGATAGACCTCTCAAGCCCTTTTCTAGAGGAGACAACATTCAAATAGTCTTTTAATATGATAGGAACCATTTAATTGGAATATAATTGTAGTTTAACTTGAAGAACAAGGAATACAAAAAAATTTCCCAGGTAATTGGAGAACTCTGATACCACACTTTGGAGCAAGCTTAACCCCAAACATCTAATCGATGGCTGGCCTTCAGTGCTTCTGACTTTATTCATGATCTCATCTTAGTAATGAAGTTATTGGCCAATGACTAATATGCCCTTAGTATCTAGTAATATTTCTAACATTATCTTTGAAGGTCTTGCTTCACTCTTCCTTTGTGAAGAAGGGTATAGTTCCTCGTTCGGCTGGGCTTTTGCAGTTTTATGGGGCATCTGGATTTAAATGAATAATAGAAATTTTAGGGGCGTGATAAGATACTGAGAGGAAGTCTGTCCCTAGCTTGGTTTAATGCCTTGGTCTAGGTGCTTGAGTCAGAGTTTTGTAATTATTTTTTTGGTTTTCCTTATTTTGTTGGAATAGAGCTCTTCCTTGTTAGGTTAATTCCTTCTTGGCTTTTTTTGGTCTGCCCCTTTTGTAGGCTTTTTTTTTGTTGGCTTGTGTTGCAAGCCTCTAGTTGGCCCTTTTGTATTCTATCATTTATTTCCATTTAAAGTTCGGTTTCATAGATACATTTCAACATTTATCATGTGCAATCCAAGTAGTTGTAATCTTTATTTTTAGTTCTTTTTCTCAATCATCTAGCTTCCCTTTTCCCCCCTTCTTTATTTCTTTCCAGTCATGCTTCGTGTGGCTGCCCCTAAGATGCGTCTTGGTGCAATATTTTCTCTCTTTTTAGTCTTCTATGTGAGTATTTGGGTGGCGTAGAGAGAGTTCTATTGTGCTACATTTAGGCAATAATTATGACGTTTTCCTTTTTTCAGGCACAAGGAATGCGTCGGCATGTTGAAGAGATTGTTTTCTCTTATACCTACCCTAGGCTTGATTTGGAGGTATGTATATTGCCTGACTTTATCTTAACAAGATCTTTTGCTCCATTTATTGGAACTAGGTCAATCTGTTTTAGCAGTTAGCTTCATTACATCTTGGATCTCTAATTGGCATGCACAGGGATCACAACAAAAATTTCAAATTTACTTGTTAAAGCTGATTTTAGTTTACTCCCTTGATGAGGCAAGTTCTTTATTCTTCAGGTTACTAAACACATGAACCATCTGCTAAAGGCACCATTCTGTGTTCATCCCAAAACTGGTCAGTGTTGGAATTAAATGCTAATGTTAGATCAGTTGTGACTCGCCGAAACCTCATTGTGGTCTCAATGTAAAAGATTCCTTAAGGTTCTTATAAAAAATTAATAATAAAATAATCATGAAAATGCACTTGATTTGGAATCTTGCAAGTAATTTGAGTAGAATGAAGGATGCAATTGTTTCACTTTTGTGAAGAGAACATATGTTTAGATATTACTGAATCCTACTGTTCCTTTTTATTCCAGGACGTATCTGTGTACCCATCGACCCTGAACATTGTGATGAGTTTGATCCTACTACTGTGCCAACTGTTGCCCAGGTAAAATAACAAGATATAAAGGCATATAGCATAAATATTATGCTTTTGCCTACTGATTTGCAGCGAGGAAAATGTTCAATTTTCATACATGATATACAGCAGTTGTTCCATTTTGGCTTCTAAGCAGTAACTTGAATTATAATGATGGATTGCAGCTCCTGGAAGAACTTAATGCAGCAGACATGGAAGTAGATGGTGAGATTGGTACGTGATATTCAATCTTTACTATAGATTCGTGAGATTCCTGCTTTATTTGCCTGGGTAGCTGCGGTAGGATAATTTAATATTAGTGATTAACCAATGCTGTTATAATCTTTTGCTTTATGACAGCCTGGGATAGAACCTCACTTGGGGAATCAATTAGGTTTTTCAGATCGGCATTCTTACAGCCATTACTGAAATCATGCAAGGTAATTCTCCATATATGGAGTAAATATCTGGCCTTCCAAGTTTTAGATCATCATTCTTGTAGGCTCTAAACTGTGCAGGGTAATTATCAGTTTATTTGAAGAACTAGGCTACTAATTATACAGCTTTATAGTTTGTTTGCTTGCGTTCTTGTGGTTTTATTGTTTGTTAAGTGTATAGTTTATTCGTGGTGGTCTACCTTGATAGACTCTCTTTGAGAAGGTTTGATAGTTTGTAACTTATGAAATATATCAATGAAAAATTGCTCTTGTTAAAGAAGGAATGTAGCTCTAAATTGTGAATACTCGGTAGTTTGTAACTTTTAGAATATCAATGAAGTTTTGGTATTGCCACTTTTTGTTGTTGTTGTGAGAAACCATATTATTGAAAAAACGAAAGAATATACAAGAGCATACTAAAAGACAAGCTCACAAAAAGATTCCTCGACTACAAGAAAAGGCTTCAATCCATAAGAATGATATCAAGCTAGTAATTACAAACCACGCTTTAACAAATGCCCATAAAGACTCGTTAAACTTCACTCCCCCCACCCACCCACACACACAAATAGCAAACAAGCTTGCCACAACACTTACCCTTTATCCTTAAAACGAGAGTTCATCAAGATATCCGTCAAAGAGCCAAAGTCCCTATTACACAGCATGGCCACCTCAAACTATCAAAGCAGCGACATTATTAATTAGTTATAGGCTGCATTTTAACCGTTTTGATGGTTGTTATTTATGTTTGATTGTATTTTATCTAAGTTAGCTAAAATGTAGGAAATGGGACACCTTGTACCCACCTCTTTTAACACTAAAAAAGTGCTTTAAATTCACAAATGTTGTTATATCTTTCTCAGCCATGATTCTTGTTTCTTGCAGGAGGAAATAGAATCTTCGTACAATGCTAAAGTGCAACAGTCTAAAAATTCTCTGAGTTGGTAGGGAGCTATATTATTAAGCAAACACCCTTTTTTAGCTTCTAGGAGTGTTCCACACTTTTCTATTGTCTTAGAGGTGCAGTGTATATATAATCGAGGTTAACTTAATTATGTTAAAAGGTTCGCTCTGTATATGTGATGTTTGGCTACTTCATTGATATGAAGACGAGACTGAACAACTTGGCAGATTATTTTCATTATGATTAAAGTTGGTTTGGAGAAATGATGCTTGTTTTTGGGTATTTTGATGATTTATATCTAATAGTTTAAGTCTCCACCCTATTAATCTCTAAATCTTTGAATCAATTTAGACCATCATTAGTTATTTTCACTTAATGTCATTTTTGTTTCATATTTTATGCACAAAGTATAAGTACCTTGACCCATCGTGAAAGCATTTAGTAGATGAAGTCTTCTAAATCCACAAAAGGACCAGTGCCACATTTAACACTTCAGTGAACAAATTATACCAGCATTTTCTTTATCACATTTGGAATTGTTGCTCTCGTCTATGAGAATGGAAAATAGATTTAATTTGGAGAATTGTACGAAAATTCCTTTTTCTCAATGCAATTTACAAATGGGAGCCTATACATAGGCTATTGGCAGTTATAATCCCCCATAGAAGGGTAAGGACTCTTTATCAGAGAAATTTGATTTTGTTTTATGTTTTTACATCCACTAAGTTCAATAAATATATATTTAGTAGACAACTTATATTTTGTTTTTGAAAATTATTTTTAGATTTTATGATCTAAATAGGTCAAGGCTTAGTTTGGGGTCACTATAGTTTAAAATAATCGTTGTTAGTTTTGTTTTCTGCATAATCAGTTGTGAAAGAAAATAAAATAGTGTTTGGTAAATTTTCATTTTAAATTAGAAAATTGGTGACGGTATTAATAAATTAATACTAAATTGGTGCAATTTAATTATACGAACCAAAGTAGACTTATTGTTTTAATTATTTTCACATCGATAATTTATAATTTATTATAATATATATATTTTTAAAATTGTGCATAATTTGAATTTAACTAATTTTGTTTAATCTAAATTATTTGATAAAATCTTAAGACAAATAATTGTTATTAAAAAAATGAATCAATAAAAAATATATTAATATATTGATGTGGAAGAATATTATTTAATATATTTATTTAAATAGTTAAGAAATTACTAGAATTGTGAAAAAACTACTACTATTAGCTTTCACACGTTAGTTAGAATTTAAGAAGTGATTCTCATCAAATATTTAATAATTTGATTTATCAACCAATAAAGATGGTTAAGATTTTCTCAAAATCACTTTATTTAAAATTGTAGAATTATGTTAAATACTAATACAATAATTAGAAATACAATATGTCGTGTTATAAACTTCATTCATTTTTTTTAAAATACAATATATATGATTTTTGTATTAAAAGTTATATAATATTACAAAATAGTAATTATATAATTTTTTTTACATAAATTATATAATTTTTTTTACGTAAATCATATTCATAAATTAATTAATAATAATTTATTATCAACTAAATGTTGGTGGATAACTTTTTTTATGAATTATAAATATATAGTATCATACCCATTTTAAATAATTGTTTAAATTAGAATCTAACTAATCCGATATCAAACATATATCTGAAAACATCAAATACAACTTTATTTTCATTAAGGTCGTTATTTGTAAATTCTCTATCAAATAGGTCCCAAATGTCCTAACAACCATATCGCATGGAGGACTGAATGTGAATCAGGCTTGCTATAAAAGGGGAGATAACAAGGAATTTAGAGGATTGGAAACCATTTTTCTTCTTCTTTTGAGAATGAAAACTATTTTCTAGAAGAAAGGTTGGGTAAATATGCGTTTGAATACGTCACATGCCCAAATATGTGAAGGGAAATGAAATCTATATAGCGTAACTTAAAAGATAGCTAATCCTACTTTTGTTTGTAAAAAATAGTTGAATGTATTTTATACCAAGGAAGATTGTATTGGGTAGCAAAATGAGTTTAAGGATTTGTAGGCATGTCTTTTAGATTTGTGAGTTTACAAATGTGGTAAAATAGAGTTTCACAACCGTCATCTTTGATTAAATTGGCCTGACAGCAAAAGACTTCGAGGGCATTGTCGTAGGAGCTCAATTTCAGGTGTCGTTGTGGGTTTTTTTTTTGGGTTAGAGGATGTCGGGGACATGGTGATTTCCGATAGCCGGAGCTCGATCGCCACCTTCGATTAAATCGGCCTGGCAGCAAAACCATCTGAGGCTTCGAAGGCTTTGTCGTATGAGCTCGATTTTAGGCATTGTCATGGGTTTTTTGGGTCAGAGGACGACAGGGACATCACATGGTGATTTTTGGTGGTCGATGCTCGATTTTAGGTGGAGTGATGGCCGAGTTGTTTGAAGAGAGATGTTGGAAGAGAGGAAGGGGTTGGCTGCTTTTGAAGAAGAAAAAGCTCAAGTTTTTTTTTTTTTTTTTTTTTTTTTTTTTAATCTAAGGGTGTCATTTTAATTCAAATATATCAAAAGGTATCAAGTATACCAAATATATCAAGTATATTAAGTGTATCGGGTATATCAATATATATATATATATTTACATTTCCTGTTTTTAATCGTGGGTTGGGCTTCTTTTTTTTCTTTTTTCTTTTTGTTATTTTTGCAAAACTAAAAGGTCTGAGCTATGGGCCTAGTATTAGTAACTTGTTTTGCCCATTTTGCAACTACCCTTGTACCAAACTATATGACAATATGTTGTTTTTATCTTGCACTAAATTATCTACTATTATGAAAAATCCAAAGTTATTATTATAGACTTGAACAATTTGTTAACATACAAGTGAATCATGTTCGAGTAATAATTTAAAGACTCTATAGTATATGAATAAAGCTGAGTGCTGGTAACACAATTGATAGACTAATTTATAATTAATGCAAATGATTTGATTTAAGTTGTTCATGTGGAGACACGTGGATGTAGGTCTCTTTTATGAGTGTTTTGTGCAAAAACAATTTAAACATGGGAATAATGTAAATATGTGAAAAATACTCCAATTCTGAATTATATTTGTTTTTACATGTACTTTGCAAAACACTAGATAAGATGCAAAGTAGCCAAATAAGTATAAACTCCAAACTTCATGGACTACAAAAATTATTTTATCCCATGTGTTTTAAACTTTGGTGGTGTTTGGCCCATTATTTTGGAATTAGAGGGGATTTGACATTTGAAGTCAAACCCATGTTTGAACATTTGGAATAAGATTCCTAGGATTAAAAACAAATTTATAGATTTGGAATATGTTTTTTTTTAATGAATGTCAAGGTCCGAGAAAAATTTCCCTTCATCCCTTACCTCTTATGAATAGTCATTGATGATCGTCGACGACAAACTCAATTGACTTCTTGATCAATCGTCGATGATCGATCGTTTTGACTATCACCGTTAGTGGTCGACCGTCTTAATCATTGACAACCGACCGTTGTGACAGTTAATGACCAATCATTGTGACTGTTGATGACCAACCGTAGTGACGGTCAACGACCAAACGTCATGACCCTTGGTGACCGATTGTCTTGACAATCGGAGATAGACCAATTGTCTAAATTGTTGGCGATTGTTGATCACACCATTGGCAGCGATCATCTCGATTGCCAACGATAGATTGTTTTGACCGCTAACAATCGACCATCATGATTATTAATGACTAACCATAGTTGATGATCAATATCCAAACATCATGATTGATGGATTTACTTTGTTTCTCCATCTTTTCCCTTCAATTTCACGTTTCATTCTCCCCTTTTCATTTTGCCACAAAAATAATAAAAAAAATAAGATTGATGGATTAAGAATACTATGAAATGCAAATATCAAATGTAGAATTCATTTCACGACCACAATAAAAAAGAGACAAGGGATTTAAAGCAAAACTATCATTGTTATAATATCTAAATTCCAAACTTTACTACTTTATTATCGAAAGATAAATTTGTTACTTAAAAAGTGATAAATTGAAATTTTAAAGACAAATTGAAGTTGTTTAAAAACATAATTTCAAAACTTTGTTACTTAAAACCATTTTTTATATAAAAATAAACAAATCATTATCATTCATATATTATTGTCATAGAAATGAATGAATCGAATGAATTAATTTAGAATGATGAAAGACAAACTAATTTAAATTTCATTTTAAAAATGATTAGATTAATAGCTCGTTTAGATGGATTTGAGAAAAAAGTATTTTTTAAAAAAACCATTTTTATTTAACTCTTTTAATCGAAACGGTTTAAAATACATTCAAAAGCTATTTTAAATGGTTTTTAAATATTTTTTTCTTTTTTAAAATGGCTTATTTTTTTAAATTAGACCCTTAAAAATATATGCCAAATGCACTGTAATTTTTCAATCAAAATCATCATTAAAATTATGTAAAATATACTAAAGATTACCTAGTTTATAAAATAACCACTAAATAATAGAAAAAAAAAATCAGATTATCCAAATTCATGGCTGTACCATAAATATAATATTTGTAATTTTCAATCTTCAAAGTCCCCTCAAATAAGTTCTCAAATATTTGATTCCTAATTTTTTTAGATGAACTTGGAAAGGTGGTTTTTTTATTCCTCTTTGAAGTTGAAGTTTGACATAGGGTTAAGTATATATATTATTTACAATAATATAAAATTTAGGTTTTGATAAAAACAGGAGACAAGAAGTTTCCAACCTTCTTCTTCAGGCACGCAAAACTCACAAAACTACCACTGCCGCCCGCCGTCTCCCTCCTAGCCTTGCTACGCCGCACGTCGTCTCCGCCTCACGCCGCCGTCGACCACCGGTTAGTCTCGCCAGTTTTCTCTCTCCAAATCCATCTTTCGCAGCTTTCTCTCTCCTTAAGATTACGTCCTTCGGCCACCGCACCGCAGCCACACTGCCGCCGCCGGATAAGAATACTCAAGTCTTTTTGGGTAAGATTCAGCGGGTAGGAGTGCTCTAAACTCCATTCGAACTCAAATAAGGTTCTTTAAAATTGTCCCTAACAATTGGAAGAGCTTCAAATAAATTTGAACACTTTTCTGCAGAGTTCCAAGTCCGTCTTGGTGAGTGTTAGGTAAGAAAGCTTTGTTCAGGTTTTCCGTACTGAGAACTCTTAATTGTATAATACGAGTAGTTTCGGACTCCTGGACTCGTTCCAGCGAAGACTCAAAACTCTTTTGGTAAGATTTAGGTGTTAAAGTATTGTTTGGACCCTTTTGAACTCTTAGTAAGTTCGTAAATTAACAATTTAAATGGCTAAGAGGTCAAGGGCCACCTACTGGGAATTAATTTCTGAGGAGTTTTTTTGACACCAAATGATGCAGGGGACTCGCGAATATTAAAAAAGAAAAAAGTAAGTTTTGTAAATTAATTCATGACTGCTTGAAACTCTCTTTTTGTAGTTAGGACCTGATTCGGAGTGTTCAGTTTAAGAGTTAAGGTTTTGAGTAAGGATTATCGCATCCACATTCTTTCAGTTCCGGTTTTGGGATTTCAAGTTGATTTATGCCTTGTTCCTGTTACTTTTTTTAATTGGCTACCATTGGGCTTGTTTTAGGAGTGCAATAGTTAAGTCGAATTCTACTTTATGGGTCTGTTTGATATATATGTTAATATGTTGGTTGTTATATCCATTTTATATATATTTCTCATATGAAATTCTGAAATAGTTGTGTTGTCATGATTGAGCATGCCTGGATGCATATGGATGTTCTTATTTATATAGTTGGACGCGCTTGGATGCTTGTTGTGACTGTATTTTGTATAGCATGCCTTTGCACTTTGGTGTTCACCTATCTCTATGAGTGCATAATGGCAGTTGTACTTTATGTCTATGAGAAAACATAGTTTTAGTACATCAAGTATTGCCATTGCTGCCTTCATCACCCTTTCATTCACGTAGGAAAAATAATCAAATCTAGAAAAATATGATAGAAAGAAATTATCGTGATATAAAGTTGATTTTAAACTATAGTTTCTTGAGAAAAAGTATTGAAAATCTAAGTTGTCTAATTTTTCAAACTATTGTTTTTGAACAATATTACAAATCTGACGTACCCAACCCAAAAAATCCCTCTAACCCTTGGGCTACATTTGTTTAAATGGGCTGAAATAGGTGGTCTCACATACGGACCAATCTTCCATATCAAACATGTCTCCTCTGAGTTGATTACTAATAAAATCATGTAAAACCCTATATTGGTTCCTTTTGTTCTTCACCTTCTTTCTCACTAGTCATTCCTGCACAGGGAAAGAAATAATGAAGTTGAAGATTGACAGCAAGAGCTTACAGAAGACACACAAACTACAGAAAAAGCATGGTACAAAGAAAAGCCACGTCGATGAAAGCCAGACGCAATCGGAAAAGCAGAACAATGTTGAACTACATTTAGAACAAGAAGCTCCAACCCTAGATGAGGCTCCATTACAACAACATTCAGATTCTGCTCCACCCTTCGGTTGTAATGAGGTCTGTTGCCTTTATCTTTTTAGTGGAAACTTATGGTTTCAATTTTTGTATGGGTTGGATTTTTGTGGGAAGTCATGTTGTTTGTATTTTTGGATTTTTTTGCTGCAAATTGCATTTAATACTATTTAGAGTTACTGTAGCAGGATCATGTCAATGCGGGTGACAACCATGGTAATTTTGAGAACGATCATGACCAAGAAAACGAGAATGACAACCCCATACCTGATCCAGTAGATGAAGAAAGTGATTCATCTGAGGATGAGGTGCGTGTAAATTCAATAGGCACATCAAATGATAAAATAATAACCTCTTATTTATTTTTACAATATAGCGTGATCAAAATATTGGTAAATACTGCCGATGTATAAAAAAATACGACTTTGACAACCATACGAGAGGACAAACTCTTCTTTACCCCCCATACCCCCAAGGACAGCATATTATTATTGAATCATCAACCGTGTACTTGTTTTCAAAGTTTTTCATCAATAAATTATAGAATTTCATATTTATTTTTCATATTTCAATTCTATCTTTTGTTTTGCTAATGCACATGTTTGATGTTTAATGATTAATATATGTACTTAAAATAGCGTTTTATAACTTAAATAAGCTTGTTATAAAATTTCACGAAAAAATCGCATCATTCTTATATGGTTTCTTTATATCCATGATTTTTTTTTGGAATATCCGTCTATACATTCGTAAATCTGAGTTATTGACATTGACAAGGATATTTTAATCCTTAAGCAGCATGAAGTTTCCTTCTTAAATTTTAATTGTTAGCAGGTAGCTCCTAGGAACACAATTGGAGATGTTCCCTTGGAATGGTATAGAGATGAAAAACATATTGGATATGACATATCTGGAAAGAAAATATTGAAGAAAGAAAGAGAAGACAGATTACAATCATTTTTAGCAAGTGCTGATGACTCAAAAAGTTGGTGAGTTTTTGGTTGTTGAGATCAATTCTTTTCTTCCTCCCACATTAATCAATTCTTTTCTTCCTCCCACATTACCTTGATATTTATCATTCATGAGAAAAAGTTCGTCCACTATAACTATCATTTTGTGCTTTTGTAATTTTAGAGTTGTCTTGAGCAGCCAAGGTACTCAATATCTAAATGTTCCTTTTGCTTAAGCATGTGACATCTCAAAATATTTTTTCTCCTTTAATGTGTATATAATGGCATGACCATAGGTGCACTAGCCAATTAAACACATCTTGACTAGTCTTAGCACAAATTGTTTCGATGACAATATTTGGCTTAGGGAAACTTGAAGGATATTGATATGCTAGGTAAGTGGCCACTTCTTCAAACTAGTATATACACTTCCTCTCTTAGTGAAGTATAGGATATGAGGTCTCTCCCTGTCTTTTATTATGATGATGTGGTATTTATGCCTCTTTGTCCCACTTGGTTCGGTAGCAGAAGCATTATTGGCTCGCAAAGAAGATTGTGCTACTTAGATGAGAATTAATGTGGTTGAGAAAGTGATTGAGAAAGCCATAAATTCTATTATTTTTTTTTTAAAACGGAAACAGGCCTCTTCATTGATATAATGAATTGAGACAATTGCTCAGAGTACAATAGAAAGATACAAAGGAGAAGTAAATATACGAGTCAACTAAGAAACCAACTCCGAATATGGCCAATAAAAACAGTCACCAAAACAAAAATAACAACACATACAAACAAAAACGACCAAGAATACAAGCCAAAAATAATCTGAATAGAATACTGCTTTCCAGTTCAAGTAGAGATCTTGCTGTGAGGCTCTTCAATCCATAGGCTTAACGGAAGAGGCACCCTGAAATCAAAATCCACCTAATGAGACTTCAACTGCATTAGATCAAATCAACTGTGGCCTAGATTTCTGAGAAGGACTTAACAAAGCTTTTGAGAACTTCAACCCTGAGAGCTTACTCTCAATCCAATAATAATCGTGGGCTTGAACTATGTGCTTCAAATGAATAGGACCCTTAGAGGGGGACAATGGATAGAGACATGATGCAGACTCGACAAAAATGCTAGACATCTTCGAATACAAACAAAGCAATGAGGACAGCCCCAAAGTATCAACTTGCACTGCAACTTCTTGGTCAGCTTCATTCCAAAAATCTATGTCTTCAATCAAACAGATTTTAAAAGAGTACGGTCCATCCAAAATTAATCCACAAACGTTAAGTATGGACTTTAAATGTGGTGGAATTTCAGGATGATGCAATGGAGAACAACATGAATTACCCTCCACTCTTGAATTCAAATTCTCTTCCTCGTGAAACAGAACATTCAAATCTCCTCCCAAGTTATCGAGTTGTGCTGGTGAATCCTGGTCATATTATCCTCAAAGGAAACTGTATCCTCGCTGCTCGCACTAAAAGAAGGTGAACAGGAAAAATCAGAACTCCTTCTTCTGGCGCGAAGTCAAGGGGGAGCAAGGGGTACCTCTTAGAAACCGAACCTCTAAGTTAGGATTAAAAATCAGAGTAATTAAATTTCTGAGTTGACGGTAAGAAAGAAACTGACTTCTTGGTGGGTGGTGGCAATTGAGCACACACACAGCAGGCTTCTAAAAAGTCTGTGTTAGTCTCTGATACAGTTGATTTACAGATGGATCGAAAGCCATAAATTCTATTTGTATTTTGATTTTGAATTTTTTATATCAATCATGACAAGCTGTATTACAAAATGTACAATTCACTCTGACACTCCCAATTGTGTTGGCATTCAGTTGTTTTATTAATCCCATTTGGGGTATTCTTGGTGATTTTTTTAGTCTATTAACTTATCATCCTTTAGGCGCAAGGTATATGATGAATATAATGATGAGGTAATAGAGTTATCGAAGGAAGAAGTCAGGCAACTGCGGAAACTGCTCAAAGGAAAGGCTCCGCATGCAGATTTTGATCCATATGAGGTTTGTTGTTGTTATTTTTTCTCCTTTTTAATCTATTTTTTAGCTTTTCTTTTAATATAATATTTCTTGCCATGATAGGCTTTTCCTAATTTATTATATATTTTTTTTGTCTTTTTCCAACTGCAGTCTTATGTTGATTGGTTTAAGTGGGACGATGCCAAGCACCCACTGTCAAATGCACCTGAACCAAAAAGGCGTTTTATCCGGTCAAAATGGGAAGCCAAGAAGGTAAAGGTTTCAAATTTTGTCCACAGATAGAAATTGCTTCATGTGTTCTACCACTTTAGGCATTAGCAAAATTTTCTACTGAATAAGAAATATTTTCCCATTGACCATAATCATATATTTGATTGTACCAATGTAGAATCATATTGTTGAAATATGTTAAATTAGCCCTAAGGGCATTTTTGTCTTTTTACTATATTTGCTAAATTAGGGTTTCACATTATTCTATTTATATCTAGGGTTGGGTCTATTGTAAACAAGAGATAACAATAATAAGTTCTTTTCTACCGTGGTTTTTCTTCCCTGAATTAGGGTTTTCCACGTAAACTCCTTGTGTTGTCTTCTTTCCCTATTTCAATACATATATCTTCCCTTGTATGTTCTTCCATATTTCTTGATTGAAGCTTGATTTCTCATAAAAGCATTTGCTTACCTGTGATCTAGTTCCATGTTTTGTGCTCTACATTTTCTGGTTTTGGTTTTGGCAAATTCTATAGGTTGTTCGATTAGTTCGGGCAATTCGAAATGGACATATTAAATTTGAGAAGCCCAAAGAAGAGCAACGTTTCTACAATTTGTGGGGAGATGATTCTAGCTCCACAGAGAAGACGACACATTTGTCTTACATTCCTGCACCAAAACCGAAGTTGCCAGGTAGTATTTTGCTGTCTTCTAGAGTTTTAGGTGTTTACCAATTTTATGTGGCATTTGATAGAATCCAAATTGAACTAGAATTATATTGCAATACAAAAGATGAACTTACAAGATAAACTAGGTAATTTGAGGAACATGGACTCCCCCTTTCTTGAGATCACTTAGATTCGCCCTAAGTCAATTGAATTGATGTCTAACTTTCTCTTTTCCGACCTTCTCTCTTTATAACCTAATACCATAGTGAACTCCCTAACTAATTACTAATATACTCTTGTAATGCTCTAATAACATTCCTATAATTTATTTGCTAAGTACCTTACTTTTTTGACAGGTCATGATGAATCATATAATCCTTCATTGGAATATATCCCTACTCAAGAAGAAATAAACTCATATCAGTTAATGTATGAAGAAGATCGACCAAAGTTTATTCCTAGGAGGTGATAAAGCTTTGTATATAGCCAATAGCTAACAGTATTATTCATTCTATTTTTATCATCTAGCTATCTCCTTTTTTGTTGTGTGTTCATCGGTTTATATTTATATTTTTTATGGTCAGGTTTACATCCATGAGAAGCGTACCTGCCTATGACAACGCTCTTAAGGATGCATTTGAACGTTGTTTGGATCTATACTTGTGCCCTCGTGTGAGGAAGAAACGTGTAAGCAAAATAGATCAAGATCATTTACTTCTTTTGAAAAAATTATACCCTACTATAGTTTTTATGGTCTCACTCCAGATTTGGGCTATATTCATGTTATTCTAGTACTCATAACTATTCAAGTACATTGATCTTTTTTTTTTTTCTTATTACATGTCTCAGATTAATATTGATCCTGAATCTTTGAAACCTAAGCTGCCAAACCGGAAAGATCTTAAACCTTATCCAACTACATGCTATCTTGAATATAGAGGTCATAAGGATGCTGTAATGTCCATTTCAACTGAAGCCAATGGCCAATGGATTGCTTCAGGTAAGAATAACAAATGTAGAGATTCAATAATTTTGTTCACGAGACTAGAATAATTGTTTTAATTTGGATCCTATTTTTTGCTATTGTGATTCAAGGTTCATTGGACGGAACTGTTCGGATATGGGAAGTTGAAACAGGTAGATGTCTCAAAGTATGGGAGCTTGGGGAAGCTGTAAAGTATGTAGCTTGGAATCCTAAGCCTGAGCTTCCAGTATTGGCTGCTGCTGTGTAAGACTAATGATATCATTTTCAGGATGTTTAAACTATGGTATCACATCCTATTTTTTGTTAATTTTATAATACACATTCTGCAGGGGTGTTGATGTATTGCTTTTAAACACTGGTTTTGGGGATGGGGAGGTTCAAGCAAAAATTAAGGAAGTTCTCCATGTCGACAAACTTCCCGTGACAGAAAATTCTGGTAGTGTGAAGTAGTGATTTATGTTAGTTCCTTGGTTAATTTGATTGTTGTCCTAATTTGTGATGATTCTGTGCATAGATAAGACACCAGTTGCGACCTGGCTTCAAGATGACAAGATCGGGGGGATTAGATTGAGGCATTTTAAGGTGCTTTTCTATTCACATTCTCTAATGTTATGATACTTACATTTTTCACTCTATCCAGAATCAAGTGGCTCTTTCTAAATGAGTAATGTAACTGGAGTTTCTTGTCTTTCAATGTGGGTTGCAGACTGTATCTGCAGTTGAATGGCATCGTAAAGGAGATTACCTTTCAACAGTTATGCCAGCTGATATCCTATTCAAGTTTGTTTTGAAGTTTTACTATCTTTATTTCACTTGAATTTACTTTTGAGTTACAGTGTCCATCCATCTAATCTATGGTAAAAAGCATTCTTGTTCTTAAATTTATTCTTTCCATTTGTAAATCATATTTTGTTGTCTGACCTGTAGTTTTGATGAATAACATCTGTTAGCTGACATTAGTCAACTTGATGCCATTTTGGTTCGTGCCTTTTATTTGACCTATATGTTTTTTTCAAGTTCACGATTCTAAGTTTGTAAGAAGATTAATTTCCACTGGTTACTTATGAGGCCTTGTGTTAGCATAAATAATGCTGTGCAAAGTTAGGTCTTGTGGCAACTCACGTGAAGGAGGTCAGTTTGGGCGTTTGGGAGTTCTAACTATCTTGATTCTCTTGTTGCTTTATGGTCTTTACACTTGTTCTATCTGGTTGTGCAGATGTTATTGGGATGTTTTCTACATTTTTAAATATATTTTTTTAATTCTGGTTGTGTACATGCTTTGCACAGATGTTATTGGGGATGTTTTCTCCTTTTCTTCCTTGCTTTCTACCGGATTGATTGTAGTTTCATTTTTCCTAATGGCACTGTTGTTTCCAATTGAAGATATGTTGAGTCCTTGTCGAGTAGGACCTTTTTTGTCTGATATTTTCTTGTATGTTGGGCGAAGTCGTAGCAATTATATATTTGTTTGTTTTAAGATAGCTCCAGTTTTTCTTGACTTGTCTTACGTGAATCAAGAGCAATTCTTATTCATCAGCTCTCTACAAAGCTAACACAAAAAATTCCATTCAAGTTGCGTGGGCTTCCTGTTTCATCAGTTTTTCATCCCACTCAATCTATCCTCTTTGTATCAACGAAGACGGAGGTCCGTGTTTATAATCTATTGAAGCAAAAGCTCATGAAAAAACTGAAAACTGGACTCCGTGAAGTTTCTTCTATTGCTGTGCATCCAGCTGGTACACCTTTAAGCCTCGTTGGTGACTTGATTACATTACTTTGTGCTGCTTCCATATAAAAACTTTGGTTCTTGGAAAAGTTTTTACAGTGAATTTTTTATGTAGGTGATAATGTTATCGTGGGGAGCAGAGAAGGAAAATTATGTTGGTTTGATATGGACCTTTCATCACAGCCTTACAAAATTCTCAGGTAATCTTCCCGCAGCCCTGCCCTCTCTTCTTTTCTGGATAGAATAAATAACTTGGGAAACGGCATGATGTTTAAATATTTGAATGTGAAATAATGTTCACATGGAGGGATTTTTGGGTAGGAGGAACCACCCCCTTTTTTCTTGCTACCTTTTAAAGTCAATTCTCTTAACGTTTGTTTTGGAATATTTGTGCAGCTGCCATCCAAAAGATATCACAAATGTTGCCTTCCATCGATCACGTCCATTGTTTGCATCTTGCTCTGATGATGGCACCGCATATGTTTTCCATGGGATGGTTTACTCGGATCTTACACAGAATCCCCTTATTACACCGTTGGAAATACTAAGAGGACACAAAAACGTTAATGGAAGAGGTGAGTTGATAAGTTGTTCTTGGATGCGAGGTTGCAACTTTTATGCTTGGTCGTCAAAATATAAATCAAGTAGAAAGAAAGTAGTGTTTTGAACAAGAATATGCAATATTATGATAGAAACCTAAAAAGCACTGACACTTTAGTTTGGCCTGTGTGTACGTATTCGATACGTGTTAGACACTTGGACACTTTGACACTTGTTGAATATGTGTTGGCCACTTGTTAGTGTAACAAATGTTAAACATGCATAGAACACTTGTTGAGTAGACTAAAAAGACACATATATGATAATAATAATAAACTTTGAATGTTAATGATAAAACTCATTTTTTATGTATATAAATGCATCAACTCATTTTCTTTGAATTTTCTTCTAGTATAAAACTGATATATATATATATTTTTAAAAGTGTATATTTTAATAATTGTGTCTTTGCTGTGTAGTATCCTAGATTTAAAAAAATGTCACGTCTCGTTGTCCATGTTGGGATGTGTCAATGTCTCATATCTGTAGCAGTGTTTCTATAGGTAAAAATTGATATTTCACTATCACATTGCTTGTTTTTCAAATGCAGGAGTAATGGACTGCAAATTTCACCCGATGCAGCCATGGTTATTTACTGCTGGTGCAGATTCAGTGATCAAATTGTACTGCCATTGATAAGATTTTACGAAATCAACCTTGGGACGTGTTCGGCACGTGTTGTGAGGCAGCTTGGCATATGGGAATGTTGTTTTGCTCGGATCGGATTAAGGTCAAAGAGTCACAATTTTGTCTGTTCTTCAATCTAGTCTTTTCACAATGCAAGGATTATACATGAATAGAAGCTAGTCCATTCTTTGGCGTCCATAGTTTAAAGAAACGAGATTTATGATTTTTCCAAATTATTTGTGCCCTCTCATGGAAAGCAAATTGTACCACGGAATTATCTAAAATTTTGTTGATGAGGCTACTAATGGAGTTATAGTATGGTAAAACGGTTTGAGACAGAGTATCACCTTTTGAAGATTAGGTATTAATTCTTCTACCGTGTAAATCTAGCTAGTTTTATCTAGGGACTCAAATGTGAAAATGTGGGAACTAAAACTAAACTAAAGGGAAAAAAATCAATCAATGAAAGTGAAATTGAATCAAAATGACATTCTAGGGTATCCATTTATTTAATGGATAGTTGAGTTCAACCATTTTAACCCTTAAACAGATCAATACCAATTACTTTGATCAAGTTTTCTTTCTCAAGTCCAATATTTTTTCACACTCAATTACTTTAATTAAAAAAAAAAAAAAATGAAGGTTTAACATATGAGATCTAGCCTAAAATAAGTATCAACATTAAGTAAAAACATACTAAAAGGTAATGGACACAAATCAAGTTTAGTCATCTTTTTTTTTTTTTTTTTTGGTATAGATAGTCATTTATTTCTCTATTTGTTCAACTTTTACACCAATTTGTAACCAAGCAAAACTCAAACCTTTAACATAAAGCATAAAATCTTACAAAGTCTCAAAATCAAAGTTCTCCCCTCAAAACTCACAAAACAATGAATCGTCAAATAAAAAAAGAAAAAAAGAAAATGACAAAGGTAATTTACTGATCACACCAAATAAACTAAATTGAATTGCAAAAATGCAAAATGTTATCTTTTTTTTTTCTTTCTATTGCATGTCCCCAAAATTATGACCTAAATTCTCAACATGTGTCTCTTTTCGTGTATTAAACTCAAACGACGTATTAACACACACCCAACTACTAATGTCAACTACTAATGTAAAATCTTGTTAAAACATTTAAATCTTAAGATTCTTTGGTAGTTCTATTATTTTCTTTTTCTAACTGGTATATATACACCTTAATTGAAGGAGTTGGTCTTAGAGATTAGGGAATGCAATAAATGGAGTAAAAGGGGAAGAAGAGAGGAAAAGAAAAATAAAGTAGAAAGGTTAAGATTATTATTGAAATTTTTTAAAATTGAGAAGTAATACAATTGGAGACATTTTGAAATTTATGTGAACGGTGAACTATAGTGCTTTACTTTACTACACATTGAAAGTTTGAAAATAAGAAAGTGCTAAAATCTTAGGCCATGCTAACTTGATAAAAAAAAGCACTAGAAGATAATCATGAGTAGTTTGTGAGAGTAAAAAAATTCAATGGGGTTTGAATCTCTTTATTCCTTTAGCTTAAGATAGGTTTAATGGAATTTAAAAGTCGAAAAGACAACTTTTTCTTTCTAATGTCTTATTTTGTTGCAACTTTTTGCAACCTCAAATTACTTTTTCTTTGTAAAATCCGGTTGGATTGAAAATTAGAATCTCCCACTAGTACATCTTGCATATTCATCCTTTACAAACACTTAAAAGAAAAAGGAAAATCGCAAAAATAACGAATAATCTATAATATTTGTTACAATTCTATCCTTAAATTTGTAATTCTAAAACATAGACACTTCAATTTTGAAATGTGTAAAAATAGGATCAAATAATTCACCGTTCAAGTCTTCACATTCGAACATCCAATAACAAGCACTAAAAATCAATATCTCCAAGCAACACACCAATTTTTTCCACAATCTTTCTTCTTTGGTTTTTCTTCAGGGTTGTACCATTACTCTTTGTTGGTGCACTTCAGTGTTGTATCATTACTCGTCCGAATCTTTCTTTCGCTATCAACAAAGTGACCAGTTTCTACATGTCTTACCACTATTTACTGGAATGTCGTTAAACATATCATTCGTTACAAGGTATGTCAAACCATGGAATCTTCATAACTCCATCATGTTTATCAGTTAAGTGCTATACTAATGTTGATTGGACTAGCTGTCCTAATGATCGTCGTAGCGCTAGTGGATATTGCACATTTTTAGGCCACAATCTAGTGTCATGGTCATTTTTGAAACAAAAGATTGCATCACGTTTTAGTGTTGAATCAAAATATCGTGGTCTAATTAATACCACAATAGAAGTCTTTTTGGGTGATTTCTATTCTTCTAAGAGTTGGGTTTTAAATCATCATCCACTCCTATACTATTGTGTGAATCCAGTCATGCATCAAAGAACAGAATATGTAGAGATTAACCAACATTTTGTTCAAGAGTGTATTCTTCAAAACAAATTGTTGGTCCATTATATGCCATCTGAGGACCAACTTGTTGATATCATGATTAAAGGCTTACCATCATCTCGTTTTCAGAACTTATGAACCAAGCTTACTTTTATGTCTTGCCTAGTCAGCTTGTGGGGGGATATTAAGCCATCTAGTTAGCTAATTATTCTATTTTATTCTTCATTGTAATCTACTGCTTTATTTCCAGCATTCCTTGTTTTATATCTACAAATAGGATTGTGCCACGCGTAGGTTTCTTTTCTTGTTCTCATTTTAGGTTTTTATGAAAAATGTCAAGTAACATATAATTTTAGAGAAAAACGTCAAGAAAAAATGAAAAATGAAGATTCACGATTCTTTTTTGAATTTTTTCACACCAGCCTAAACTTGACATTTTTAAAACGTCAAATTTGATACATTTGTACTTGAAAAGTTTTAAATATCATGTATAAAAATTATATTAAACCCTCTCTCATTTTTGTTTCCCCCACTTTCATTTTTGTTTCCCTCCCTTTCTTGACTACTAAAAAGTAAGAAGAAAAAGAAACTCAAACCCTAAATTTCTTTGTCTTTTTCTTCCCCCTTCTCTATTTCGTGGATGGCCTTCCCAGCCGTTAGCACCTACAACACATTTCAACGAAAAACCCACTTCCACGACTTCTTCCCCTCTCGAAAGCCCTAAATTTCTTTGTCTCTCTTCCTCTCTCGAAAAATCCACCTCTGACGGCTTATTCTCTCTATCTTCCCACTCTGTTCACGATCTTGTAGGTATCTACGATCTCCGTCACTCTCACTCTTCCCTGTCGGTATACATAGATCCACGAACTTTGAGCGTTTGACAACCAAGTTGCAGTTTGGTGATGAGTTCCAAAAATTGCCTCCTACACCACCTGGTGTTCGTCCGGGGGCAACTTTCTTTGAACAACTTAGTTGATGGTAATTCTGCTCTATTTAGCTTAGAGTTTGGTAATGGTGAGTTTAGTGGGGATGAACTAAAGAAAATTATGGCAAATGACAAACTTATCGATATTGCTTTTGTTAGTGAAAATTTCTTTAAAATAGAAAATAGAATAAAAGAAATCCCACATTGGTTATTTTATCATTGAAAAACCTCCTTGTAACCCCACATTTGCTTGTGGGTTTGGGGCCCAAGAAGTACCCATATTTTAAGGGGCTATGGAGATGTCCAAATGTGGACATGGTGGACATCCTACACACGCATGCCGCCATCCGATCGAGCGTGATGTGTGTGGAATTATTTTTTATTAAAAATAATAATTTTTACATTTATTTTATTTATTTATTATTTTTTAAACAAATTCTTCATCATTTTTTTGGTCGCCTGTAATTGGTGTAGTCGTCCTCACTTTATGCGGTCGTTCACCACGTTCGGTCTGTTCTCGAGTTGTGCATTCGTCACATGCTTCCCCTTCTTCTCACACTGCCAAGGCCTATAAACTGGCGTTTAGTGCTTAAGAAAGAAGACACAGAAAACTGTTGGGATTGGTGTCCTAATTCTCCTGGAGTCTTGTTGTTTTGTAAAGATACACATTGTTCGATGAATAAAATAAGTGTTATTTAATTCTGGAATTTACTCATATCCGATAAACAAATCTCCTTGGTTATCTTATGTGAACTTAAGCATGTATATGTGATATATAAGTGGATCATGCCTTAAGTGATAACCTAAATAGGTCTGTAATATAAGGATTAAGGTGGGATACTTGATCCTAGTGACACTACGAATACGGCCCGAAAGATTTGCAAGTGTTATAAAGTACTACAAATGGTAGATCCTGACCATTCATGTGGAGACGTACGAGCGGGGGTATCATATACAAAGAGTTTGTATAAGACTTGGACCACGAGATGATTAGACTCTATATATAACGCCGTTGATACTAAAGACTTACATTTCACCTAAACGACCATAGGTGACACGACCTCAATCCTGAGTGTTTTGGGAACTCTTGCCTTTGAGAGCGGTCTTTTGATTATTATGGGTGAGAGTGACCAGATTGCAAACTCAATATGCCTACCTTTTTAGGGACTTGTTTGATCTGGGAGCTGGGAACTCAATCCATAAGATGAAATTCACTCCTTTCCCGAAGCAAGGATAAGTAGAGAGATTGTTCTCTTAAGGGCTGATTCCGGGGCTTGAACATAGTGGCACAACTTTTCTTTGGAAGAGAAGACTCAGTCATAGTAGGACTATGACTTATGTTCATTAGAGGGATCAGTGGTACTTAAGGAGACAGATGTAACTACAGGGGCATAACGGTTATTGGCCCAGCTGTACTTACGAACGATCTGTGAAGGGTTGTCGCATTGTTGATTGATTAAGATGGACACATAATATATCTGTGGTAAGGAGAGTTAGCTGTCAGTCTTTAGTAGAGTGTCTGGCAGTTAACAGATGGTGGATCACGTGACTAAAGAGTTTTGTCAGTTATTCACGTACCGTTGGAGCTTCGAGCTACAGGTCCACGAGGTCCCTTTGATACCTCAATGGATTCAGTTGAGGATCAATTCTTGGTGTTGATTTGAAATGTTCAAATTGACAAGAGGTATTTTGATTATATATGATATAATCGGTATGATGTATGAGATACATCTAGTGGAGGATTGATGTAAATAAGATTTACATTAAGGACTATGGAATAGAAAAAGAACTATGGTTTATATGTTTCATGAGATGAAATATTAAAACTAATAGGTTATAAATATAGTATGATAAGTTGGGCTTATCATTTAGTATTTATAATAATATTAAATTATGGATAACTAAATTCTTTTCTTTAAATAACCAATTGATGGGGGTGGTTATGTTCAGTTGGTAACCGTGAGATAAAATGAGAAATTCACTTTTGGAGATTTCACTCTCGGTGCAAAAGGATCTCACGGAGTCGTTACGTAATTAATATAGATTACTTAAACTGACGGTTTGGGCTAGCTAACGATCGTTGCATTGGGCGACTAAACCGATCGTACAATATTTTTCAAAACGACGCATAGCTTTTACTAGACGATTGCTGCCCAAAAGTAAACAATCGTGTAGTGTCTGTAGGCGACGACCGAGCTAAGCATGAGCTAAACGATCCGCATAGCTTTTGCTAGACAACGCATAGTTTTAGCTAAACGATTGGGCATTACCTATGCCGATAGGATCTCCCCATCTCCCACTTGCCCAATCGTGTACAAGATCGGTGTTTCCTCCTTTATCTGCCTCAATCCAAGTCCGAACAGAAGGCCTACCCTCTGAATTCTCAACATCGAGAATACCAAGGTAGCCTTGTTGGTGTGTTATTACTCAACTCGACACCGGTCGAGGCTTCGTGGAGGCCCTTCGTGTTGCTGAGGAGTTCGTGGCCGAGGACGGATCGCCGAGATGAGCACGAAGAGTCGTTGCTATGTTGCGGTTCGTGTAATCGGTGGTCGAGGTTGCTGTTTCGAGCATGTCTGCGCCAAAGGAGTGTGGAGATGCACCTTTAAATGTTCGTAGAGTATTCTCTTTGTTCATTTGAGTTTTCATGCTGTAATTTTTGTATTATTTGCATAACCACTTGTTTTTTATTTGATTGTAAATGTAATGTTCATTCATGATTGTGATTTGGAATAATCTTGTTTCTACTGCTCATGGAAATCTCAAATCCGATTTCCTTCAATTGGTATCAAAGCCAGGTTCTCTGATATTCCAAATTACAACTCTGAACGCATTTTATAGGATACACGATGGATGGTTGGAGAAGCTATGCTTTGCCCGAGTGGTTCAAGATCCAGTTCTCCTGTTTGAACTGGAGACTTCTTGTCTTTGTAATAGTTAGCTTTCCTTTTGTGTTTTTAAGGCAATTTTACTCGGCTCATCAACATTAGTTGTTTATACATGTGATGTATTGTGCTTATATGCCAAATTGTTTGTCATATAGTCAAAACCTACCTTAGGCTGTGCAATTATTCATGCATCATGTATTATAAATATTATAATATTGCATGAAGAAATTACTTGAGAGCATGCACATGCATCATGAAATATAAGAGTTATATTTTGCATGCAATGAGCATTCTCATACATCATGAAATATAAGAGTTATATTTTGCATGCAATGAACATTCTCATACATCATCCTTTTATTATAAATATTATAGTTTAAGGGTGAATGGAAGCATGTTTTGCTTGTTTCATTGCTGTTTTGTATAAGTGTTATATAAAATAAGTAGCAATGAATGGACAATGCATTGAGCATGACACTTAGGTTGTTTATAATCGTTATGAATGCCTTACATGTGTTAGCTTAACATTGTGGTTGTTTTCGTTTATAAGTGTTATAAAGGAAATTAGACCTAAAATCGATAATCCAGAGTTACATGCAGACTTAGGGTGAACTCAAGTTTTTTAAAAGGGTTTTAAAATTGGATTGAGATAGACCAAGTTCAAATGGTTCTAAAGAGTTTAGTAACCTAGATTAATCTTTTAAAATCGGTTTAATAGGATTAAATTAGTTGGAATAAAATATTAAATTTGTTTTAAACCTATCTATAAGGGACCTTTTGTCTAAGGTGAGTTCTGGCTAGGCTGGGGTTCTTAAGTTGACGGAAACGTAACACCCCTATATGGGAACCTACCTAGAAAGTTGAATTAGATAGATTTTCAACAAGCATGCAACAATTTGGTCAAAGATTCCCTGTCTCTTATACACATCTAGATGTGTATAAGAGACAGGTCTATGATTCCACTCAACTTTCTCCCTGAGATTCATGCTTGGCCTCGAGATGCCTAGGATGCATCCCCTTTCGGATGGTGTTTGCATGAGTCAATATCAAGGTGAACTCCAGAAATGGATAGGGTCGCTTTAGGTTTTGCCCCAATCGGATTTTTCCCTTCGGATTGGCCTTTTGGGATGGACCTTTAGGGCTTAAAATAGCAGGTCACACTTACGGGAGATTGTTAAGTAAGTTAATGATCTCTTGGCCAAATCAATGATGGTTAGTCATTATAGGAGCAAGAGTTGTTTTGGTATTAATAACTGGTTGAGAACTTCTCAATTCAGAGGAGAGATAACTGACCTCCCTTCGACGGCTTTTGTCTTAAACCTTTGAAGCATCATTGCGAAACTAAATGTTACACGGGGTTCATGTTAGTTTTGCTATAACCTTATTGGATGTTGTTTTATTTTACAACGGGTATTTGCTTAAAACCTAACTTAGGTCAATGTGTTTTTCTTTTCAGTAACTCGTTAGTATTTTCGTTTAAAGTTTTTAAAATGACCGATTGTATACAGTGAAAAGAATCGTGTGAAACGAAATTTTGTGGCAAACGACCTCCATCCCACTACTCTCCAAACGAGGGGACAAGACAGTAAATATGATTTATTGGTCTTGGGGACGTGTCTGGTAGAGACTGATGATTCTGCTTGGATCCTTGATTCAGGTGCTACCAATCATGTCAGCTCCTCTCACCAAAGATTCAGTTCCTGGCAAACGTTGCCACAAGGAGAGATGACTCTTCGAGTCAGTACTGGTGAGGTTGTTTCAGTTGTTGCTATAGGCAGGCTGAAGTTATTTGTTGACAAGAAACGTTATCTGTTACTGGATAATGTTTTTGTAGTTCCTTATGTTAAGAGGAATTTAATTTCGGTTTCTTGTCTTATTGAATAAGGCTACATCGTCTCATTTTCTAAGAATAAAGTGTTTATTTTCAAGAATAGAATGGAGATTGATTATGGTTCAATGGAAAATAACTTATATGTACTAAGGTCGTTAGTCATAAAAGCTTTGTTTAATACTGAAATGTTCAGTACGGCAACAACAGCTAAAAGACCAAAGGTTTCTCCAAAAGAAAATTCCCATTTTTGGCATCTTAGGTTAGGTCACATTAACCTCAATGGGATTGAGAAGTTGGTGCAAAGTGGACTTCTAAAGAGTTTAGAAGAAAACTCTTTGCCGGTATGTGAATCATGGCTCGAAGGCAAGATGACCAAACGACCTTTTATTGAAAAAGGTTACAGAGCCAAGGAAGCCTTGGCATTTGTACATTCAGACCTTGTGGTCCAATGAATGTTAGAGCTCGAGGTGGATATTAATATTTCGTCTCTTTCATAGATGATTATTCAAAGTTTGGATATCTCTTCCTAATACAACGTAAGTCTGAAGCTCTTGAAAAGTTCAAAGAGTATAAGGCTGAAGTTGAAAACTTGTTAGGTAAGAAGATAAAAACACTACGATTTGATCAGGGTGGAGAGTATATAGACCTCAAATTCCAGAACTATATGATAGAATATAGTTGCGTCCCAACTCTCAGCCCCTGGTACACCTCAGCAGAATGATGTATCAGAAAGGAGAAACAGGACCTTGTTGGACATGGTTCAGTCTATGATGAGTTATGCTCATCTTCCAAACTCGTTTTGGGGTTATGCAGTGCAAACTGCATGTTATATCCTGAACAACGTTCCCTCGAAAAGTGTTTTTGAAACACCTTTTGAGTTATGGAGAGGTCGTAAAGGTAGTTTACGTCACTTCAAGATTTCGGGTTGTCTGACACATGTGCTAGCGATTAACCCAAAGAAGTTGGAACTGCGTTTGAAGGTTTGCCTCTTTGTAGGCTACCCCAAGGAAACAAGAGGAGGATACTTTTATGATCCGAGTGAGAATAAAGTGTTTGTTTCCACAAATGCTATTTTCTTGGAAGAATATCACATGAGGGATCATAAGCCACGAAGTAAGCTCGTTTTACGTGAGATCTCTAGTGAGACTGAGACTGCTAAGGGTTCAACAAGAGTTGTTGAACAGGTCGACAGATCAATAAGAGTTGTTGAGGTCAGAATGTCTAGTCAACTAGCTCAAGAGTTGAGACTGCCTCAACGTAGTAAGAGGGTTATGAACCCACCGGATCACTACATGGGTTTGACTGAAGCCTAAAACGTCATTACGAATGATGAGGTCGAAGATCCATTGTCTTTTAAGAAAGCAATGGAGGATGTTGATAAAGATGAATGGGTTAAGGCCATGAACCAGAAAATGGAGTCTATATACTTCAATAACGTCTGGGAGCTTGTTGATCTACCTGATGGGATAAAACCTATTGGGTGTAAGTGGATCTATAAGCGAAAGAGAGTTGTAGATGGAAAGGTGCAAACCTTTAAGGCTAGGCTCGTGGCAAAAGGTTGTACCCAGGTTGAAGAAGTTGACTATAAGGAAACTTTCTCACCTGTTGTCATGCTTAAGTCTATCAGGATTCTCCTGTCCATAGCCATATTTTATGATTATGAAATATGAAAAATGGACGTCAAGACTGCCTTTCTTAATGGTAATCTTGAGGAGACCATTTATATGACTCAACTAGAGGGGTTCGTAGTTCCAGATCAAGAGCAAAGAGTTTACAAGCTTAATAGGTCCATTTATGGGCTGAAACAAGCATCTAGATCTTATGGAACATCATATTTGACACTGCTGTCAAATCGTTTGCCTTTGACCAGAAAGTGTATGAGCCTTGTGTTTACAAGAAGACCATCAACTGTTCAGTAGCTTTCTTGGTACTGTATGTGGATGATATCCTACTCATTGGGAATGATGTAGGTTATCTGATTGACATTAAAGGTTGGCTAGCTGCCTAGTTCCAAATGAAATATTTGGGAGAGGCAAAGTTTGTTCTCGAGATCCAGATCATTTGGGATCGCAAGAACAAACGGTTAGCCCCATCTCAGGCATCGTACATTGATCAAATATTGATCAGGTACAGGATGCAGGATTCCAAGAGGGATTTGTTACCCTTCAGGCATGGAATCATTCTGTCCAAGGATTAATGTCCTAAGACACCTCAAGAGATTGAGGAAATGAGACGGATTCCCTATGCTTCTGCTGTAGGAAGCTTAATGTATGCAATGTTGTGTACCAGACCCGACATTTGCTATGCAGTAGGGATTGTCAGTCGGTATCAGTCCAATCTAGGATTTCAATTTGGATCAAAGCCAGGTTCTCTGATATTCCAGAATACAAACTCTGAACGCATTTTATAGGATACACGATGGATGGGTTGAGAGAAGCTATGCTTGCCGAGTGTGGTTTCAAGCATCCAGTTCTCCTGTTTGAACTGGAGACTTCTTGTCTTGTATAGTTACTTTCCTTTTGGTTTTTAAGGCAATTTTACTCGGCTCATCAACTTAGTTGTATTACATGTGATGTATTTGTGTTATATGCCCAAAATTGTTTGCTCATATAGTCAAAACCTACCTTAGGCTGAATGCATTATTCATGCATCATGTATATATAAATATTATAACTATTGCATGAGAAATTACTTTAGAGCCATGCACATGCATCATGAAATATAAGGAGTTATTTTTGCCATGCACATGAGCATTCTCATACATCATGAGAATATAAGAGTTATATTTTCAGCAATGAACTTCTCATACATTCATTCCTTTTTTATAAATATTATAGTTAAGGTGAATGGAAGCATGTTTTGCTTGTTTCATTGCCTGTTTTGTATAAGTGTTTATATAAAATAAGGTAGCAAGATAGATGGACAATGCATTGAGCATGGACACTTAGGTTGTTTATAATGCGTTATGAATTGCCTTTACATGGTGTTAGACTTAACATTGTGGGTTGTTCTTTAAAGGTGTTATAAAGGAAATTAGACCTAAAATCCGATAATCCAAGATACATGCAGGACCTTAGGGGTGAACTCAAGTTGTTTAAAGGTTTTAAAATTGGATTGAGATAGACCAAGTTCAAATGGTTCTAAAGAGTTTAGTAACCTAGATTAATCTTTTAAAATCGGTTTAATAGATTAAATTAGTTGGAATAAAATATTAAATTTTTTTTAAACCTATCTATAAGGGAACCTTTTGTCTAAGCGTGAGTTCTGGCTAGGCTGGGGTCTTTAAGTTGACGGAAACGTAACACCCCTATTATGGGAACCTACCGTAGAAAATTGAATTAGATAGATTTTCAACAAGCATGCAACAATTTGGTAAAGATTCCATTAAAGAGTTTAATGGATGATGATGTCAAAAGTTAGTTTCACTATCCCAGGTAAATGTTTACTCTTGGGGAAAACGCTAAAAGTCACTTAGTTAAAATCCATACCCGTGTTTTTTCTAAGTAAGCTAAACCCTAGGTTATAAGAATATCTCAGTGTGAGGAAGATGCGTATCAGATATGTCTATGATTCCACCACGATTCTCCTTCTATATGTTCACACCGTGAGATTTATGCTTGGCCTTGTGGTTGCCCAGAATGCATCCCCCTTTCGGATGGTGTTTGCATGAGTCAATATCAAGGTGAACTCCACAGAAATGGATAGGGTCGCTTTAGTTTGCCCCAACGATTGTATCCCTGGCGATTGGCCTTTTGGATGGACCTTTAGGGCTTAAAAATAGCGCAGGTCACACTTACGGGAGATTGTTAAGTGAAGTTAATGATCTCTTGGGCCAAATCAATATGGTTAGTCATTATAGGAGCAAGAGTTGTTTTGGTATTAATAACTGGTGAAACTTCTCCAATTCAGAGGAAAGAAGGAAACTGACCTCCCTTCGACGGGCTTTTGTCTTAAACCTTGAAGCATCATTGCGAAACTAAATGTTACACGGGGTTCATTGTTAGTTTGACTATAACCTTATCTGGATGTTGCTTTTATTTTACAAACGGGTATTTGCTTAAAACCTAACTTAGGTCAATGTGTTTTTCTTTTCAGTAACTCTGTTAGTTATTTGTCGTTTAAGAGTTTTTAAAATGACCGATTGTATACATGTGAAAAAGAATCGTGTGAAACGAGAGAGTTTGTGTGAGCAAGACGACACCTCCATCCCACTACTCTCCAAACGAGGGGACAAGACAGTAAAATATGATTTATTGGTCTTGGGGACGTGTCTGGTAGAGACTGATGATTCTGCTTTGGATCCTTGATTCAGGTGCTACCAATCATCTGTCAGCTTGTGACACTACGGATACGACCCGCTTTGTAGAGGTTTGCAAGTGTTGTAAACTACTAGAGATGGTAGATCCTGACCATTCACGTGGAGACGTGCGAGTTGGGGTATCATATACAAAGAGTTTGTATAAGACTTGGACCACGAGATGATTAAACTCTATATATAACGCCGTTGGTACTAAAGACTTACATTTCACCTAAACGACCATAGGTGACACGACCTCAATCCTGAGTGTTTTGGGAACTCTTGCCTTTGAAGGCGGTCTTTTGATTAGTATGGGTGAGAGTGGCCAGATTGCCAACTCAACATGCCTACCTTTTTAGGGGCTTGTTTGATCTGGGAGCTGGGAACTCAATCCATAAGATGAAATTCACTCCTTTCCCGAAGCAGGGATAAGTAGAGAGATTGCCCCCTTAAGGGCTGATTCCTGGGCTTGAACATAGTGGCCACAACTTTTCTTTGGAAGAGAAGACTTAGTCATAGTAGAACTATGACTTATGTTCATTAGAGGGATCAGTGGTACTTAAGGAGACAGATGTAACTACAGGGGCATAACGGTTATTGGCCCAACTGTACTTACGAACGATCTGTGAAGGGTTGTCGCATTGTTGATTGGTTAAGATGAACACATAATATATCTATGGGAGTTCAACCATCGGTCTTTAGTAGAGTGCCTAAAAGTTAACAAATTAATCAGTTATTCATGTATCATTAGAGCTTCGAGCTACAGGTCCATGAGGTCCCCTTGGTAGTTCAATGGATTCAGTTGAGGATCAATTCTTGGTATTGATTTGAAATGTTCAAATTGACAAGAGGTATTTTGATTATATATGATATAATCGGTATGATATATGAGATACATCTAGTAGAGGATTGATGTAAATGAGATTTACATTAAGTACCATGGAATAGAAAGAGAACTATTGTTTATATATTTCATGAGATGAAATATTAAAACTAGGTTATAAATATAGTATGATAAGTTGGATATCATTTATATTTATAATAATATTAATTATTGGATAATTAATTTTTTTCTTTAAATAAACAATTGAGTGGGTGGTTATTATTTTCATGGTAACCGTGAGATAAAAGGAAAATGGTTTTCCTAATTTTAGTAAGATTTATTTACAAACTGTTAAAAAGTTTTCATAAATTTTTTTGGAGATTTCTCTCTTGGTGCAAAAGGATCTCACGGATTCGTCAAGTATATAGATTTACTAAACGACGGCTTGGACTAGCTAAACGATCGTGCAGTGGCGAGCTAAATGATCGTACAATATTTACCAAACGACTTCATATAGCTTTTGCTAGACGATCACTTGCCCAAAGTAAACGATCGTGTAGTGTCTGTAGGTGACAGATTGAGCTAAGCGATGAGCTAAATGATCGCATAACTTTTGCTAGACGATCGCATAGCTTTAGCTAAGCGATTGGGCATCGACCTATGCGATAGGTCTTCGGTATATCCCACTTGCTCATTCGTGTACACGATCGATGTTTCCTCTTTCATCTACCTCAATCCAAGTCCGAACAGAGCCCACCCTCTGGATTCTTACACCGAGAATACCAATGTAGCCTTGTTGGTGGTGTCATACTCAACTCGACACCGTCGAGGTTCTATGAAGGCCCTTCGTGTTGCTGAGGAGTTCATGGCCGAGGCGATCGCTGAGAAGGAGTGCGAAGAGTTTGTGTTGTGTTGTGGTCGTGTAGATCGGGCGTTCGAGGTTGCTGTTGTTCGAGTAGTCGTGCGTAAAGGAGCGTGGAGACACATCTTCAAATGTTCGTAGAGTAATCTCTTTATTCATTTGAGTTTTCATGCTGTAATTTCTGTATTATTTGCATAATTGTTTTGTATTCTACTGTAAATGTAATGTTCATTCATGATTGTGTTTTGGAATAATCTTGTTTCCTCTGCTCATAGAAATCTCGTATTCGATTTCCTTCAAAAACCACTTCTCTTCTACTCTCCCTGCTTTCCTCCTCTATAGTTTTCTTCCATATTTTTCGTGCATATTAGTCTTGAAGGGTGTGAGATTTTCAATCAGTTCTGGTGCAGCTCCTATTGAGACAATTTTTTTTAGGGCTATTTTATCCTAGGGACATCGTGGCCTTACTTTGACCTGCTTCCATAAAAGGGCAGAGTCGCGAGCATTTTAAAGAGAGCAAGATCCACGACTCAGCCTACTTTCACTATTTGTTCTTTTTGTAGGTTTTTTTTTTTCGCAAATCGCCGTTCGTGCCATCCATTTGTTGTTCTATTCTGTCTTCCGAGGGAGCCATTGGCAACAATTTGAGACGGCATCCATCTACCACAGTTCGTGATGTCCCTGTCAACACATATCGACTTCATGTTCTCTGATCTCGACCGTCCTTTTCATTTCGAAGGGGTGCACTTCAAACGATGGAAGCAGAAGATGTTGTTTTTCTTCACCATCAAGATGGTTGCTCACGCCTGCACCACAGAGAAACCAGCTGTCCCAAAAGAAGATCCTACTGAAGAACAAATCAAAGAAGCAGCTATTTGGGAAGAAAATGATTTTCTCTGTAGAAAATTTATTTTAAATAGGCTAACTGATAATCTCTATGACTATTATAGTACAATGAAGACAACAAAAGAAGTTTGGGACGCCCTGCAAAAAAAAAAAACGATACCGAGGAGGGTGGTTCGAAAAAAATATGTTGTAAACCGTTATTTAAAGTTCCAAATGATGGATAAAAAATTTGTGGAGGCCCAATCCCATGAAATGCAAAAAATAGCTTATAAGATAATAAGTGAAGGTATACCTCTCGATAAGCAATTTTAAATTTTTTTTATTATTGATAAGTTACCCCATTGTGGAAGAATTTTAAAAATAGCCTAGGGCACAAGACCAAGGAGTTCTCCTTCGAGAGTCTAATAAAACGCATAAGAATTGAGGAGGAAGCACGTAAGTAGGACCAGAGGGAGGAGGTAAACATGGTACCAGGAAGGTTCACCTCTGTAGTGATAAAGTCTGAACCAAAGTCAAGGGGAACTAATTAGAAATGTTAGAATCGGGGCTCTAGCAACCAAAAAAATCAAAAGAAGAAGAAATCACCCTCAGAAGAAATGGTATAATTTCTTTGTTATAACTGCAATAAAATGGGACATATGACTAGGAACTATAGGAACAGGCGTCGTCCTGTTGAGCAGGCAAACTTGACAGAAGAACCGTTAGTAGTCATGATCACATAAGTAAATGTGATTTTTGGCTTTGAGAGATGGTGGATAGACACTGGCGCTACGCGCCATGTTTGTCATGATCTTAGTTTATTCAATACTTATTTTGAAACTAAGGATAAAAATATATTGTTGGGGGATCATCACTCAACAAAAGTTGTTGGAGTCAACGAGGTGGAACTGAAGTTTACCTCTAGGAAGACCCTCATTCTGAAGGAAGTTCTGCACACTTTAGAGATAAGGAAAAATCTTGTCTCGAGCTATCTCCTTAACAAGTCGGGCTTTACTCAAGACTATAGGGGCCGACTTGTATACTCTTACAAAAAAAAATAATATCTTCTTAGGAAAGGGCTACGGAACTGATGGAATGTTTAGACTTAATCTTGACTTGAATAAAACTAAGTCTTCCATTTATATGTTGTGTTCTTCTAATATTTGGCATGATAAGCTTTGTCATGTTAATAAACGGATAAATGGAAACATGAGTAGGTTGGAAATGATTCCTAATGTTGGGGTTGATGTCCTAAAGTCTCGTGTTCTATAGTTTGTAAACAGTTTGTACGAACGCTTGTGATGTATAATATATGATTTTTTACTTCACTTCTTGATTTTGCCAGTTAATTATTTTATTTGCTTTACCACAAACCAGTAAACCTAAAATCCTTGGTTAACTGTATGTAACACAAGCATGTATATGGTGACATACAAGTGGATCATGTCTTAAGTGATAACCAAAATGGTCTATAGTATATGGATACAGGAGGGAGACCTTATCCTGGTAACGCTACGGATGTGGTCCGCTTTATGGAATGGTCACAAGTAAAGAAATAGTGGGGGCTTGAGTTCTAGTAGTCTACCTTCAATTAAAATTCAAAATCCAAATGAGGAAGCAGACCTAGAGCCCAGAAGAAGTAAAAGAACTTGTACTGTCAAGGACTTTGGAGATGACTTCCAAACCTTCAACATAGAAGAAGATCCTAAAAACCTAAAAAATGTCTGGTCCTCAGTAGATGAAAATTGAGGTAATCGAATTCCCACAGAAGCGTGTGAACGCCTTTATTGATTCCTCTAGCTTCCATCACTCTGTTGATTGGTTATATTCATGGACACAAAAATATATCTACAGTGCGACAAGTGCAGCTATCGATCTTTAATTGAGTGATCGGTAGTTAATGAGTATTGATTAATTAGATTAAAGAAGTTTAATCAATTAATCTCATATCACTGGAGCTTTTAATCTGTTGGTACAAAAGGTCCCCTTGCTAACTCACTAAAGGATAGTAATGCTAACTCACTAAAGGATACCCCCACTCACATGTCTCTACATGAATAATATGGTTCATATTATTTGTAACTTTACATCTCATGTAACAATTACAAAGTGGGTCATATTTGTAGTGTTATCAGGATAAGACACCAAACCTTCATCCATTTGTTGCAGACCTTTTAAATTATTACTTGAACATGAACCATCTTTATGTCTCAACATACATGTTTAAGTTTCATAAAATAACCTTGGATCTTAGTTTATTGAATCGAATTAATGTAGTCTAAACTTCAAATAAAATATCTATGATTTTATTAGATAGATAATTTGTGTTAACAAAACTACAAACCACGAGATACACTAGATTTAGGACATCAATCTCAACATTCAAAATCTTCAACATAGAAGAAG
Organism: Benincasa hispida; assembly: GCF_009727055.1. Classification (NCBI taxonomy): domain Eukaryota; kingdom Viridiplantae; phylum Streptophyta; class Magnoliopsida; order Cucurbitales; family Cucurbitaceae; genus Benincasa; species Benincasa hispida. The sequence continues at coordinate 3,488,139 of NC_052354.1, forward strand.
ATCCTAAAAACCTAAAAGATGTCGTCTCCTCAGTAGATGCAAATTTATGGCAAGAAGCTATAAATGATGAAACAGACTCTCTTGAGTCAAATAGAACTTTTCATTTGGTAGACCTACCCCTTGGTTGCAAAGCAATAGGATGCAAATGGATCCCAAGGAAGAAACTTAAACCAGATGGAATAGTTTGACAAGTTCAAAGCTAGATTTGTAGCTAAAGATTTTAGACAAAGAGAAAACATAGATTTCTTTGACATCTTATCCCCTGTGACTAGGATCACCTCAATTTTTGTATTGTTTTCTCTAGTTACCATAAACAATCTTGTAGTTCATCAGATGGACGTAAAAACTGTATTCCTGAATGGTGAACTTGAAGAATAAATTTATATGAAACAGCCTGAAGGCTTCGTAGTCCATGGTCAAGAAAATAAGGTTTGTAAGTTAGATAAATCTCTTCATGGCCTGAAACAAGCTCCTAAAAAATGACATGAGAAATTTGATAATCTCATCACATCTAAAGGATTCAAAGTTAATGAAGTGACAAGTACATCTACTATAAGTTCGAGAACAATCTATGTACTATCATATGTTTGTATGTAGATGATTTATTAATTTTTGGATCGAACTTGCATGTTATAAATGATGTAAAATCCTTGTTGAGTGCAAACTTTGATATGAAAGACTTAGGAGAAGAAGATGTCTTAGGCATAAAAGTAACAAGGTTTGAAAAAGGAATTTCTTTAGATTGATCTCATTATATAGAGAAAATTATAAAGAAATATAATTACTTTAAATGTAAACCAACATGTATTCCTGATAGACTCTAAACTTAGTTTTTAATGAGGTCTATATTTGATGTCAAATGGGGTACCTAGCTACAGAAGTACTCGTGATAGCCTCATCTATGGAATTTTAGACAAATTCTCTAGAGTATTCATTAAACCAGGACACACATGCTAGGCCTTACAACACGTTTTCAAACTACACCCTAATAGTGTTGTGTGTGAGAAGCTGTTAGAGATGGAGTTCAAAACCAAGAGTTACTTTAGTATATTCTGAATCACCTTCACTATGTAAAGGTTTAAGTCATAAGACACCTTTACTTATACACAATATTGTACAGATTGATATTGCTTGATGAATATTTTTTCTTTTGTTTTAAATTTTCAAGTGAGAGATTGTTAGTGAGAATTTATTTAAAATGAAAATTAAAAAAAAAAAAAAAGGAATCCTACATTGGTTATTTTATCGTTGGAAAGCCTTCTCATACCCCCATATTTGCATATGGGTTTGGGCCTCAAGGGGTACCTATGTGCTTAGAGGGGGTGAGGAGATAGACAAATGTGGGCATGGAGGGCATCCCACACGCGCGCGCCGCTACCGTCGTCTGTCCGATTGGGCGAGGCGAGGCGAGGCGAGGCGAGGCGAGGCACATGTATGCGTGTGTGGAGTTATTTTTTTATTATTATTAATAATTTTTACATTTATTTTATTTTATTTATTATTTTTTCAAACAAATTCTTCATCCATTTGTTTGGTCGCCCGTAATTGGTGTAGTCGTCCGCACTTTATGTGGTCGTTCACCACGTTGGGTCTGTTCTCGAGTTCTGTGTTCATTCTGTGTTCATTTGCATGCTAAATCTTCTTCACGCACTGGCAAGGCCTATAAATTGACCTTCAATGCTTCAGAAGGAAGACACAGAAAACCACTTCTTTTCTACTCTCCCTTCTTTCCTCCTCTGCATTTTCCTTCCATATTTTTCAAACGTATTAATCTTGAAGGGTGTGAGATTTTCAATTGGTTTCGACATAGCTCCGATTGAGACAAATGTTTTTTTTCTGGGCTGTTTTATCCTGGGGACGTCGTGGCCTTATTCCAACCTGCTTGCACAAAAGGACAGTGCCGCGAAACTGAAGGATCCCTTTGAAGGGTCCTTGAGCGGAAGCGGGTCATCCCAAAATTCTCAAATATTACTTATTACAATAAAAAAAACATACATAATCATGCATTTAATTTAGAATACAACATGCTGAAAAAACTAGAAGAGAAAAACAAAGGGAATAAGATTCTTACCCTTGAGAACTCCAAACTTCACGTTTCCTCTTCCCTATGAAAATCATAAACATAATTGAAATGACCAATTGGGTGCCACCATTAGGAAATCTCAGTATTCTCAAGCAGAGAACCTAGGAGGTGTGGGATTTGGCTATTTTAGATTTTGTAAGGGAAAAGAAATTGAGAGATCTCAGAGGAAAAAGGGAGGAAGCAGGAAAACCATAGAGACCTTCTCTGTTATTCTTTTAAAGAAAAAGAAGTGTGAAGAATTCTCCCACTCTTACACGCTGTAGAAAGAAATAAGGGGAGGAAGTTACAACTTCCTCCCTAAACTAATTTTTTAAATTAAAAAATATATTAACATTAATAAAATTAATTTTAATAATAAACTTTAATATATATATAATATATATATATATATATATATATATATATATATATAACCACTTTATCGTATAATATATATTAAACTATATGTTATATCAAAATAACATATAACCAATAGTTCAATATTGTATCCAATACAATATAGCCTATGGTTTAATTCTCTCGATAACGATATTTAATATAAATCCTATTTATATTAAATTTAATTATATGAATCCAATTCATATAATTAATATTTGAATCATATTCAAATATTTAATTTCTCTCAATTAAATTACTTAATATTGTAATGTATCAAATACATTATATTAATTATACCCCATATATAATTAAAAATTAATTAATTATATCATATATAATTAATTGTCTGAATTATTTGAACAATTCAAATTAATCCAAAAACTGATTCTCATTAATTCCCATTGACCTACCGAGGAGACCTCATGGACTTGTAACTTGAAGCTCCAACGGTATGTGAATAATTAATTAAACTTTTTAATTAAATTATTCTCCATCCATTAACTGTCGGGCACTCCAATAAAGATCGACAGCTGCATGCACTACAGATATATTTCTGTGTCCATTGGATATAACCAGTCAATAGTACAACGATCCTTCACAAATTGCTCGTAAGTATAGCTGGGCCAAAATTACCGTTTTTATACCTTTAGTTACATTTAACTCCTTAAGTACCATTGATCCCTCTAATGAACAATAAATCATAGTCCAACTATGATTAAACCCCTCTCGAGCCAGGAGAGGATGTGGCGCCACATTGTTCAAGCCCTGGAATCAGCCCTTAAGGGAGCAATTTATCTACTTGCCCCAACATTGGGAAAGGAGTGAATTCCTTCTTGTGTAGCTGTGTTCCCAGCTCCCCAATCAGATGAATCCCCAAAATGGTAGGTTTATTGAGTCGGCGATCTGGACACTCTTGTCCATACAAATCAAAGGACCGCCCTCATGGGCAGGAGTTCATAACTCACCCAGGATTCAAGTTTTGTTATCTATGGTCATCCTGGTGAAATGTAAGTCTCTATTATGAACGACATTATATAATGAGACAAAACATTTCGTGGTCAGGTCTTATACAAACTCCTTTGTATAGAATATCTCCACTCATATGTATCCACATGAATGATCAGGATCAGATCATTTGTAGCACTTTACAACAATTCTAACATCTACGATGTAGGCCATACTTGTAGTGTCACAAGGATAAGGTATCCAGCCTTATCCATCTACTACAGACGATTTAGGTTATCACTTAAACATGATCCATCTATATGTCTCTACATACATATTTAAGCTACAAGATAACCCTGGATGTTGGTTTATTGGTTTGTGGTTAATGCAACTAATTTTGAAATAAAACATCATATATTTATTACATAAATAAAAATTTTGTACATTACAATAAACTATGGGACCCTACGAGATTTATGGCGTCAACCCCAACAAAAATGTCTTAAAGAGAGCAAGATTTGTGATTTAGCCTACTTTCACCGTTTGTTCGTTTTACAGGTTCTGTTTCTGGCAATCGCTGTTCGAGCTGTCTGTTTGCTGTCCTATTCTATCTGCTGAGGGAGTCGTTGCCAACAACTTTGACTGATCCGATGCGTGCAAAGAGGTATGTGCTAATTTTTTCATTAAATGATTTACTTAAATTATTTCGTTTGTTGATTTTTAAACTTGAGAAATAAATTTACTTTAGGATCTTGGCAAACTATCAATTTACTGCTCAATCAAAAGAATGAAAGATGTGGTATATAACTGAGTTTGAACACAATATTCAGACTCTTCAAACAAAAGCCACCACTCTGTTTGTCCAACTCACAATTTTATAGGTAGAAATCTTGAGTATTGGTGATTATTTTCTATTTCCATTTTTCTGTTGCTAAATTCTTGGTTTTTCCATAATTGCTTTATATTCAGAGAGATTTGGTTGGGTTTACAAACTAGAATAATGAACTGAAGTTTTGTCTCCAAGCCATGGAACTGAAGGAAATCGGACATGAGGATTTCCATGAGCAGCGAAATGATCGTTCCAAATTCTAATCGTATTTGAACAGTAACAATTACAATCAAGAAATGGAAACATACAGGCTATGCACAAAACGAAATTACAACATGCTTTACTAAACAATCAAGAGAAAGAATACACATACCTTTGAAGACTCATCTTCAACACCCTTGATCACGAACGCTCGAACAATCAGCAAGACTGCAAACCCGAATGCTCGAACACTACTACCGCTACACTGCATGATCATAGCGACCACGAATTCGACGATCTCCAAGATCACGAACACAATGAAATCAATGAATGACCTCCAATAAACCTCGACAATGTCGAGTTGAGTATGACACACCACAATGGCTACCTTGGTATTCTCAGTGTGAGAATCTAGAAGTGTGGGCTTTGTGTGGACTTGGTTAGAGGATGAGACTGGAGGAAGAACAATCGTGTAAACAATTAAGCTAGTGGGAGATGACAAGGTCTATCGTATAAACGATGCCCAATCGTTTAGAAGAAGCTCTGCGAACGTCTAGCAAAAGCTTCATGATCGTTTAGCTAATCGGGCAGCTAAGTGACTATCATGTAGAGTCACTCCACGATCTTCTAGTCTCTCTTCAGCTATCATTTAGTGAATCCTATTTACTTGACAACCACCGTGTGAACTTCCAAGAATAGAAACTCTCAATTCAACAACTACCAAATTTAGGAAAACATTTTTCTTTTTATCTCATAGTTACCATGAAACCACCAATAACCTTTCACTCAATTGGTTATTAGAGAAAAAAAGATAATTATCCAATAATTAATATTATTATAAATATATATGATAACCAACTTACCATACTATATTTATAACTTATAGTTTTAATATTTCATCTCATGAAACATATAAACCATAACTATTTTTCTATTTTATGGTACTTAATGTAAATCTCATTTACATTAATCCTCCACTTGATGTATCTCATACACCACATCGATCATATCATATATAATCAAATTACCTCTTATCAATTTGAACATTTCAAATAAACACCAAGAACTAATCCTCAACTTGAATCCATTGAGCTACCAAGGGGACCTTATGAACCTGTAACTCGAAGCTCTAACGGTACGTGAATAACTGACTAAACTCTTTAGTCACGGGATCCACCATCCATTAACTGCCAGGCACTCCACTAAAGATCGACAGCTGAACTCTTCTTATTACAGATATATTATGTATCCATATCAACCAATCAACAGTGTGATAACCCTTCACAGATCGCCAGTAAGTACAACTGGACCAATAACCGTTATGCCCCTATCGTTACATCTAACTCCTTAAGTACCACTGATCCCTCTAATGAGCATAAGTCATAGTCCTACTATGACCGAGTTCTCTCTTCCAAAGAGAAGTTGTGGCCACTATGTTCAAGCCCCAGAATCAGCCCTTAAGGGAGCAATCTATCTACTTACCCCTACTTCGGAGAAGGAGTGAATTTCATCTTGTGTAACTAAGTTCCCAGCTCCCAAATCAGACAAGTCCTGAGTTGGCAATCTGACCACTCTCACCCATACTAATCAAAGGACCGCCCTTAAAGGCAGAAGTTCTCAAAACACTCAGGATTGAGGTCATGTCACCTATAGTCGTTTAGATGAGATGTAAGTCTCCAGTATCAATGACGTTATATATAGAGACGAATCATCTCATGGTCTGGTTTTATACAAACTCTTTATATAGGACACCTTCACTCGTATGTCTTCACATGAATGGTCAGGATCTACCATCTGTAGTAGTTCACAACACTTGGAAACCTCTACAAAGCGGGCCGTATCCTTAGTGTCACCAAGATCAAGTATCCCTCCTTAATCCTTATACTACAGACCTATTTAGGTTATCACTTAAGACATGATCCACTTGTATATCTCATAGACATGCTTAAATTTACATACAATAACCATGGAGCTTTGTTTATTGGATATGAGTAAATGCCAGATAAAATAACTGTTATTTTATTCATACAATATGTACAAATTATAAACAACGAGACTCCGGGAGAATTAGGACACCAATCCCAACAGGAACAACAAGCACAACTACGAGATGGTGAACGCGTTCAGATCTTTCCGATTTTATTGTGACTGAAATATCACACACGCATTCTAACAGATAGTTATGCAATTCAACAATAATTAACGACATGCTTTGATAAATAAGATACAAGAGATTGAATTCACATATTAGTTGAAGACTCTCTTCACTTCGAACTCAATGCAGTGGAAACTACCCTCTACGAACTTTATCGTCCACCAAAGAGTCGACTATGGTAGCACGATCGTCTACATAAACGACAGCAACACGAACAAGCATGATCCAGTAGGAGCGGGGATGACACCACCACTTAGAGCCCTTGGTATTCTCAGAGTGAAAATCCAAAGAGTGGTCTTTGTTGAATTTGGTAGAGGTTGGAGGTACGGGCTGATTGTGTAGACGATAAGCAAGTGGGGGAGAAAGCTATCGTATAGTGGGGATGCTTATCGTTTAGATAAAGCTACACGATCATGTAGGTTTTACTAAGCGATCGTTTAGTAATAGGTAAACGATCGTTTAGAAAATGTGGCATGCTAGGCGATCGTTTACGAAAGCTAAGCGATCGTTTAGAGAAAGGCGTGCGATCGTTTAGACGCGGGTGTGCGATCGTTTACACCGATTGCAATTTTTTTGAACCCCTTATAAATGGAAACAAATTTTCGTTTTATTCTTCAGTTATAATAACCGAATATAGATTCTTCTACTAACGCACGATCGAGGAGAAGATTTAGGCTAGTTATCACGTAATTAACCAATTTAATTAATAAATGAATATAATCATATTCTTACCCTATAGTTTGATATTAGATATCTACTATAGTAATTTCTCTTCCACTTGATATAAATCATATTTATATCTAATTTCCTCCAAAATAATGTATCTCATATATTTAGCCAATTATATCATATATAAATAACCAGTTCAATTATATCATATATAACCGAACTCCCTCTTATCAATTCGAACATTTCGACCCAAAAACTGATTCTTGACTTTATCCAAGCTACCTAGGGGACCTTATGGACCTGTGGCTTGAAGCTCCAACGGTACGTGAATAGCTGACTAAACTCTTTAGCCACAAGATCCACCATCCGTTAACTGCCAGACATTCCACTAAAGAACAACAGTTGAACTATTCTTACCACAGATATATTTCTGTGTCCATCGGATATAACCAATCATGGGTACGATGACCCTTCACAGATGCTCGTAAGTATAGTTGTGCCAATTTACCGTTTTTTCCATGTAGTTACATCTCACTCCTTAAGTACCAATGATTCCTCTAATGAACAATACAACATAAACTATGTGCACCTCTCGGGCCAAGAAAAGATGTGTGGCACCACATCGTTCAAGCTATGGAATCAGCCCTTAAGGAAACTCTTTGTATAGGACGCCCCCGCTCGCATGTCCCATACACGAATGATCAGGATCAGACCATCTGTAACAAGTCACAACACTTGTGACCATTCCACAAAGGGCCGCATCCATAGCGTTATCAAGATAAGGTTTCCCTCCTATATCCATATACAACAGACCATTTTGGTTATCACTCAAGACATGATCTACTTGTATGTCACCACTTACATGCTTAAGTTACATATAGATAACCAGAGATTTTATGTTTATTGGTTTGTGGTAAAACAAATAAAATATACAACTGAGCAAAATCAAGATGTGAAGTAAATATCATATATTATACAACACAAGCGTTCGTACAAACTATTTACAAACTACAGGACACGAACCTTTAGGGCATCAACCCCAACAATTGCTACTTCTCTTACTTTTTCCCTATATGTCTCTGAAAAGATTGTTCATTAAAGAGGTTGTAGCTATTAAAATTGTTCGATCTATAAGCAAATTGATGGTACGTTGTCATGAACTCTAAGCTTGTGGATTTCTTTCTTTTGTTATGAATTTCAACTGATAGTTCCTTATTTTTGTTTTGTTAGTATACTATAAATGTTTTTGAAGTATAGGATGTTGATTTGTATTCAAGGTGAAATGTTACCTTCATAGCTGAAAATTTCTAGCATCAATTCTAATATATGCTAATATGCCTATGGTTATTCTATTTTGTTGGGCTCATAAACTTTCTATATTTAAATACTGAAGGAGGTTCGTGCATTTTTATGCGTTTTTTTTTTTTGCTTGTAGCTTGAGAGAATGGAGAGGGCTTTTCACATCGTTTTGTTGGTTCTTCTTCTAGGAACTTGTATGGTGATTCGAGACGGGTTTTTCACTTCTACTCACTCCTTTTGATTCTTCTTCTTCTAGGGACTTCTTCTTTTGCCCCTTCCATAATTTGATAGTTTTATTTTATTTTTTTGTGCAATTTTCCCAACAATTTCTAGACTTGTGTTATCCATGTCTAAGGTTGGTCAGTGTAAGCACCTTGACTTTGAACATCCCTATTAGTTTTTCTTTTAGGTTGAATTATAATTTTACTCAATAATTTGTATCTTGCATTTTCTGTGCGGTTATGGATGCATTATGAGCCATTATCTTGATCAATGACATGAAGATAAGAAATAATGGACTTTCCCAAGTATTAACCTTTATAGGGGTTCTATGTTTTTTAGGTATGATTTTGTTGGATTTGAAGAGATGGGTGTAGATTCTTAGGTCTGATTTGAAGAGGAACAACCTGTCAAGCCAATATTTGGCAAGTTTTCCTCTTAATTATCATTTTAGAAGAAACGAGCTTGATGAGGTTGAGGATAGCTCAAATTTTTGAATGAGATATGAAAATTGTTCATGGTCACGCTTGAAATTTTGTATGGTCTCGAGTATAATTCTTCTTATAATTCTTATTTTATTCTAAGGTGTTTGATTAGACAAGGTGATACAGTGTTTTGACTATTTTGCAGTTATGATAGTCATAGTTTCATATTAATAAAGTAAGGAAGTTGATTTATTCTTTTATATGTTTATGCATTTTGACAACTTATAATTATCTATTTATCTTGTAATCAAAGGCCATAAGCTAAAATCCATTTCGGATGCCAGGACTCTTGTTAGCACTTAGCATTATCTACTTCTACTCTTGCTTAAAAGTGATTGAATTATAGAGAAAAAATCTATAAATCCTTTTGTTGTACCCTAATGTAGGATGGTAAATTTGTGTTGATGCAAGCCAAGTACCTTTAATTGTTGTTTTGATTCCTTGAGTAGTATTCCCTACTGTTGATATTAATTTGAAATTTAGAGTTTCGCTTATTCGTAGGACTTTTTTGTTTATTTAATATAATTCAAGAGGTACAACTCTAGGTTTTAATACTCTTCTCTTTTCAGTTGTAGATTTCAAGGAGTTGAAGATAACATCTGGAGAGACGTTAATAAGTTTGGAGCTACCTAAGAGTGTTGTGCTTGAAGGAAGGTGTGGTCTTTCTTTCTTAATAGTATATATATGCTCTATATTTTATGATCACAAATATTTTCTATCCGGTATAGTGTATCCAAATGTGGTTAATTGTTTCATGTATTCATATGGAGATGATGATTGCAAAGGTGGTTTTGATAGTTGTTATGGGGAGAATGATATAGTTTTGTTAATATGAGGTGGATGTGTGGTTTTGATTGAAGTTTCGGAAATGTAATTTACTGTTGGAATTATGTTCCATATATTCTTTTTGAAAATGTTCATGTGGGCCTGTCTATATTCTTCCAATTAACTTAGAAGATCCTTCATAGAGTTATAAAGTTTTATAATGACAATGTTCAAGAATGTGATCTTTTGTCAAAGGTATTGGAGAAAATTTTGGTTCATAAGATTCAAATGTGTTTAATTAATTATTTGGTTTGATAAATATTTGTCAATATATCATATATGTGATTGTTGGAATAGAATACAAGAACAATTTGTAGGTAAACATCCATATTAAAATTTTTTAAAAATCACAAACAAACTTGACAAGTTAAATGTGTCAAGATATATATATATATAACAAATAGAAACTATCAAAAAATTTTGCACTTGACACTTTATTCTTGTCAAGAACACCTATATTCTTGACATTTTATAGTATCAAGTATATCTTGACATTTTTCACTTGTCAAGTAAAACTACTTGACGTTTTTTATTTATCAAAAACGTCAATATTCTTGACATTACAATTATGTCAAGTGTCATTGTTTTTGATATTTTTTCCTAGTCGAGAACATCCACATTCTTGACATTGGATTTCTTGACCTTTTTAAAAAACATTGACACTAGACATTGAAAAAACGTCTTTCATCCTTTCAAGAGAATATTATCTTCTCCCATTTTTTTGTATATTTCTCTCATTCTTTATAGCAATTTAGGTTTAAAAAACTTTGATCTATTTATGGAAGAAATTGGTCTTTACTATTGACTAGGGCAACAATATCATTCTTGTGAGCGTCTAGTTATCCACTTATAGGAATAATATTTATAATCTTAATTCCAATATTTTTTTTGAAAAATAAAATGGTTATGAAAGAGTTTTAGTTTTTCATTGGCCACTTTTAGTACAAAGTTCACATGAAATTTTAAAATTTGTTTGATGTCGATGTGGCAAAAACTAATGACTTTACAATATTTTGAGTCTCATTTCTCTCCCATTCACCTCCCGCAATCCCTTCTTCTCATCCTTCCCACTTCAGGTAGAGGTGTCAAATTTCATTCTCTATTTGTGGAAGATACTACAATGTGTCAATAATTTTACACTGTCAGATATATGAGAGAGAAATGATCATTATTTTTAATCTATATCTCATACTTATCGAGAGACAAAGATTTTGGATCTATATATTGGATTTATTAGAAGCAACCACATTGTAGCACTATTTCAACAATTCTTTCAATGAAGTGGGGATGTAAATGACTTTTCCATCCTAAAATCCTTTCTCGTCCTCACAACTACTTAAATTACAAATTTTCTGTACAAAATTTATCCATTTATAATATCATTTTATAGAAAAATAAGGGAAAGCTTAAAAAATATATATTCAATGGGGAGGGAAAAAGAGATGGAGAATGAGTGAAAGTAAACGTCAAAATTTTAAATTGTGTGTATGTGCATGTGCATGTGCGCGCGTGTGTGATGTATGATGTAAGCATTTTTTAAATGTTAAAAATTAGCATCCTTAGTAATATGAATTCAACCACTAAACCATTGCATATATCGGAAGGAGTAATTACGAGAAACAAGGCAAAAAAGATTCAAGAGACCTTCACACTACATTTTCAAAAGTTAGCAAATTTACAAGAAGCAACGAATAATTTTGAGTCCGAATTTAAATATAATGTTAGTTTAATGAGTCAAGAAGAGAATGAAGTAAAGATGACATGGGAAAAATCTTATAGTTTGATAGATGGCATGGTAGATAAAAAAAATGTGTAAATTTTATGAAGAAAATGCTGTCAAGTGTGCAGTGCATAGGAAAACGTGATGTCAAACCTCATCAAACGTGCACTTCAACTTTATTGCCTTCTGGAGGAGTTGTGTAAGAGAAATTGAAAACTTTCTACATGTTTAGTTTTGTATTTTGACTTATTAACTAGTGTGCAATTAAGTTTTAGGTTTCTAGGTAGAATTTTGAGTTCTTAGTCCTTTGCACGAAACAAAAGCGAAAGGGACTTGATGGGTGAAAAAGAAGAAGGACAACTACGGATAAGCCCACGGAGGACATGAATAAGGCACTAAACAAAGATGGACTCGACTTGGAGAATATTCATGAACATGTTTATCTACCATTCTATGCATGGAATTATGCTAGAAGATGTTCCTCACAAGTTTAAGCTATGAACGAGGAAGGCCTATGGCATGTCAAAAGATCCTGTAAAGCATCTAGATACAATCTGGTCATGAATTAAATTTCACAGAGTTTGGGATGGAATCAAGTGTCGAACATTCTCTTTCACACTCATAAGACCTACAAGGAAATGGTGTAATTCAGGCGGCTAAAGTAGAAGTCGATCTCCTCTTTTTAAGAATTGGCTTCAAGTGTTTGTGAAGCAACTTCTAGAGGACATGATCAACATAAACTACCAACCCAACTCCTTACTATTAAACAAGAAACATGAAGATTATCTCTCTCATTTCAACCGTGAAGCATTATAAATAGAAAGCGACACAGATAGAGTAAAACTCACAACTATCATTTAGGTCTTGAAGATGATACCACACTAATGTTAGATCTTATTATTTTGTAGGACTATCAATATTATAAATTATAAATTCACTGTTAATACCAAATTTCGACATCAACGACAACCGATCCAAACATGTTCTAAATTTCTATTTTTGAACTTAAAAGAATATTTTGGAAAAAAAAGTGCCGAAGTGGTAAGGCACCCACCGGCCACCACCGAAATAATAATAATGACATAATAAATACTTTATTTTAAAAAATATATAAAAAAGAAAATTCAAATCAAATTGAAAACAGGTTGGATGAGAAAATTGAATTTAACATTTCAAAACGCAAAGAACTTAACAGTGACAGTAAGAGAGAGAAAGAGAGTCTTTTAGAGAGAGAAAGTGGGAACTTTCTTCCTCTTCTCCTTTGTTCTTATAACCCTCGTTTCTCCAAAATTTCAACTTTACAGACCTCTTCAATTCTTCATTTCTTCAAATTCAAAATCTTTTACAGATACCCAGTTCTACCTTCTTATAGATCTCTCTTCTAGGGTTCTTCTCTAATCGATCTCTTCATCTTCCCCCTCTTCAAATTTCTACTCTTTTTGTCCTTTCTACCGATTACTTCAGTTGGGTTTTTCTTAGTTTTAGATCGTTGATCTTGGGTAGTTTTCTATGGATGCAATGGATGCGATCGAGGAGTTGGGAGAACTGTCTGAATCGATGCGCCAAGCGGCGGCTTTGCTTGCCGATGAAGATGTTGATGACAATTCTACTTCTAGCGCTTCTTCTCGTAGGGCTACGACTTTCCTCAACGTTGTGGCTTTGGGCAATGTTGTGAGTTTACTGTTTCTTCCTGTTTTCTTTACTTTGTTACTGGGTTTTGGATATCGGATCAGTTTTTTATAATTTGATAGTCTGAGGCGGCAGATCTTCGTGTCTATCTGGGTCTCCCAACTTGCTGGAGCATTCTAGTAATGAAACGATGTGAAATTTAATGTCGTCTGCTTGTTAGAGTTTTGAATTTATAGTTGCTATATAAGAAAAATTTGCAGCTCCCTTGTGATGGGGCGTGTTTCTTAGTTCATTGTTTTATTTCTTACTAACTTGTTGATGCATGAGTTGCAAGGCCGGCTTCATGGATTGACCGTTGTAACAAAGTCTTAGTGCTTGTAGTGGGACAGTAATATTTTTAGAAGTGCGATGGATTATTTATTTAGATTGTTGTGCCATGAGAGTTGCTAGAGATTGGTCGGCTGTGAAAATTCTAGTGTGATCGTACTTTTACAGTTGGAATTTTTTATTAATCATGGTTTGCAGTTGGAGTTGTATTTACATGCATAATTTTAAGCTTTCTTCAGTCAACAATTCTGTATTGGATATGTTATTCAGTTCCTATTGAACGTTCTTATAACCTTCAAAATTTACACTCGATTATTTTATGAAGATGTCTTTCATATCTTTATTTCTTTAATAATAATTTTCAGGGCGCTGGCAAATCTGCAGTTTTGAATAGTTTAATTGGGCATCCTGTGTTGGTAAGTTAAATTTTACTTGGTTTATTCTTCCTTCCTTTCTTTCTATTGATCTACAGGCCAATCTTATGAGTACACTATTCTGATGTGTAATTTATTTTCTATTCTGTGTTCAGCCAACGGGTGAAAATGGTGCTACGCGAGCTCCAATAAGCATTGATCTACAGAGGGATGGTTCTTTGAGTAGCAAATCAATAATTCTGCAGATTGATAATAAATCTCAACAGGTTTCTGCAAGTTAGTAACTAAACAAAATGCTCGTTTCTTAAATTTCATAAAGTACATTTTCTTTTCTTTTCTTTTTTTTCTCTCTGTCTCGGTCCATCCTTCTCTTTTCATTTCAATTAGCATCATTCTGTGTGAACTTTTCATGTATCAATGATCTGCGAATGGGCCTTGGTTGTAGAATGGCTCTAGCACCTTCTCCTTTGTAAGCTTTTGGTTATGCATCACCTATACTATAATTTTAGTATAAGAGGTGATGCTATTTTAGATATTAATGGTTATTTAGGTAAACTCCTATATTTAATGTCAGCACTAATTCCAATTGTTCTTTAGGTGCTTTGAGACATTCTCTACAGGACAGGTTGAGCAAGGGTTCTTCAGGAAAGGGCCGAGATGAAATATATCTAAAGCTTCGCACAAGTACAGGTTAGTTTGTTCATCTGGGCATTGGAGTATGCAGTACAAGTCTCTAATTTTTCTTATTAATAATAATTTAATTTAATATATAATACTTTTATATATATTTTTTGAAATTGTGAACTTCTCATGACTTTAAAAAGTGTGCATGGCGAATTAGTGGTGGTAAAAACTTTTATTTGAATGGCTTACTATGACAACCACCGAATCAAGTATTATGCCATTCCTCTCAACCACTGCTTTACATGAAAAAAGAAATACATAATCAAGTATATCATATAGATTGTGTGAATGGGTTAATCTCGTACGTAAATTAACTATGCACAACACATTCAGTTTCCTGTCCATAATAAAGGAAATATAGGCAACAACTGCCTACTATGCAAAGAAGTACTCAGCTAAAGCCAGTGAAGGAAGTTTATAATTTATTGTAACTATTCAGAGAACGTCGAAAAAAAAAAATGAAAATCTGCTGCACTCTATGTGAATAGGATTTTATCAGACGATGGTCAAATTTCTGATTTTTTTATTTTATTTTCATTTCTGTAATGTTGAAATAATTAAGTTCTTACATACACTGACATTTTTCGTTATAAATTATCAACTATTTGTCTCTAGTTCATTCAGTTATTTGTTTCCTTCAATTTTCATTTGCACAATTTCATTTCAGCACCTCCATTGAAGTTGGTTGATTTACCTGGGCTTGATCAACGGGCCATGGATGATTCTGTGGTAAGTAGTTGTTCATGGACTTGCTTATATACTTATTAAAAGATGAATACTTTTTGGCCGAATTCTGATTCATTATCCATGTAGATGGTTTATGCATTTATTCTTAACCAAGTGATAGTTTGGAGTAGCTTGTAGACTGTTGTCAATGGTATAAGTAATTATATTTTGATGGTTTTTGCATAGGTTAGTGAATATGCCGAACACAATGATGCAATTTTGCTAGTTATTGTACCAGCAGCTCAGGCTCCTGAAATTGCTTCATCTAGAGCCCTAAGATCTGCCAAGGAATTTGATAAAGATGGTATTATGCTTCGCAGTCATGATCTCATTTCTTTTCTGAATTCAGTGTAATGTTATTTGTATACCTTGGGAATAAATTTTAATTACTGCGTTTTTCCTTTTTATATTCACCACCACGATTATTTATCATGAATCTTTGTTTCCTCTTTCTTAGTTTTCCTTATTTGGTTTATAGGGATCAATTTCAATGTTAAAATTTTGTTTTTGTTGATTTATATCAAATTATGCATCTTTTATTCTCTCTATGCCACTGTATTCTTTAAGTGATTCAATCTGAGAGATATCCTCAATATAGGTACCAGAACCATTGGTGTAATTAGCAAAATTGACCAAGCTTCTTCAGACCAGAAATCTCTTGCTGCAGTGCAAGCTCTCCTGTTAAATCAAGGGCCAGCACGAGCGTCAGATATCCCATGGGTTGCTTTAATTGGTCAATCTGTTTCAATAGCTACTGCACAGTCTGGATCTGTTGGCTCTGAGAATTCCATGGAGACTGCTTGGAGAGCAGAGAGTGAAAGTCTAAAATCTATACTAACTGGTGCCCCTCAAAGTAAGCTAGGCAGGCTAGCTTTAGTTGGTGCACTGTCCCAACAGATCCGGAAGTGCATGAAAGTGCGGCTTCCTAATCTTCTCTCTGGGTAAATATTTCCCAAAATTTATGAGGAAATTTTTATTTACAAATTGTTGTGCATATCTTAGTTTTTTTTGTCTCCAGTCATTTCTGTTGTACCTAGTCAAGTGTATTAACAAATAGACCACCTATTTCTCACAATATATCCTGGGTAAAAAAATCATGGACAACTATGAAGATGTTTTAATTTCTGGCATTTGTGATTTAAAACTTCATATAGTTTGCATTTTAAAGTGCTTCTGAGGTTGATTCCACTATCTGAGTTGAAATGGAGTCTGCCATATTTGTGGTTTCCTAGTGACATATTTATCTGGCAGAATTTCAGATTGATAAAATAAATATTTTTAATACATGGGAGGAAATTAACTCCCTATTGATTTCTATGTCCTACTTTTATTCAAGGTTACAAGGGAAGTCTCAAGTTGTTCAGGATGAGTTGGTTAGGCTTGGTGAGCAAATGGTGAATGGTGTTGAGGGGACTAGAGCTCTAGCTTTGGAACTTTGCCGTGAGTTTGAAGATAAGTTTCTCCAGCACATAGGCTCTGGTGAGGTAGGGTCTTCTATTTTATTTATTTACTTTTTTCACAATTCTACTGCACAACAAGTTTGGGATGCTTCTATTTTATAGTTATCATGGTCTTTAGTTTAGGTTGGGGCTAGACACTTAGAGTGCCTCTCTTCAACTTCTGTATTCTTTCTATAAAATTGTTAAGCATGGTAATCTTCTGTGTAAACAAACTATTTCTCATAATTTAAGTTAATCTTATGTTGGACTTCGCTACAAAGTTAATTTCTTACTGTAGAAGTATGGATGTGTTGAAACACGTGGAAGGGGGAAATGGAAGCAAATTGTAAGGTGAAGGATGATATCGATTTAAAGAGGTTGTCAGGGACTTGGAATTGGTGAATTGAATTCAAAGAAGTTTTGCCCCTCATCGCTGGTTGGATGTAGAATTTATCTTGTTAATCTCCCCCTCTCTGTTTTCGTGCTTATTTCATATTTCTCTACTTCCTGTCTTTTAAACTCACTTGGAGGTGATTGGAAGTGTACTCATAGAGCATGCACTTCATCTTGTTAATTTCTGCATCAGAACAAAGCTAACCCTCGGGGAACTGCAGTAGAGGGTTTTGATCTAGAAGTCTAACAATACCTAGCATATTTCAGGGTGCAGGTTGGAAAATTGTTGCTAGCTTTGAGGGGAATTTTCCAAATCGAATTAAGCAATTGCCTTTAGACAGACACTTCGATATTAATAATGTGAAGAGGGTATGTTTTATCTTTCCTTTTTTTTTCTTTGTTTTTTGTTTTTTCCCAGCTGTTTATGTTTTATCTAGCTGTAGATTCATTCTTGACTTCTCTGTAACAGATTGTATTAGAAGCTGATGGTTATCAGCCTTATCTTATCTCACCAGAGAAAGGTTTGAGATCTTTAATAAAAGGTGTTTTGGAGCTTGCGAAAGAACCATCACGTCTCTGTGTTGATGAGGTAAGATATACACAAGGGCCTGAAATGCTTAGCTTCTTAAATTTTGGGGTACTTAATTCATCGTGGAATATTTCTTTGTTGTCTTGAGATCGCTTTTAGAATTTGAGCCTTAGCTTATAAATTTCTTTTGTTTTGATTAAATTTTTTTGGTGGATGATGGACAATTTGTTACCACAGAAAAAATGGAAAGATGGGACATCCTTCCATACTTCAAAAACCAGAAGTGATTTTGAAGAGGCTCTTCAATCCAAATTAAGAAAAAGAGGGAATAATTAAAAACAAGTTAAATTGATAATCGAGGAGACCATTTAGAACCCTAAATTATAGAATTTGGGATTACAAGGATATTTTTACTAATGGAAAGATGGGATATCCTTCCATATTTCTAAAGCCAGGATCGATTTTGAAGAGGCTCTTCAATCCAAATTAAGCAAAATAGGGAATAATTAAAGAAAAAGTTAAATTGATAATTGAGGAGACTATTTAGAACCCCAAAATATAGAATTTGGATTATAAGGATATTAATATAGAATTTGGGATTACAAGGATATTTTTACTCTTAGCCTCGTAATTTCTCTAATTTCTTTAACAAGGAGCTAGGAGCTTTTTTTGTTTCTTTGAATTGTTAAAAAAATTGATTATGTTTCTGGTTTGACAAAAATATAGGTGCATAGAGTTTTGATAGATATTGTTTCTGCTGCTGCTAATGGCACCCCAGGTCTTGGAAGATACCCACCATTCAAAAGAGAGGTGAGTAGTTTATTTATTTATTTTGGTTGATCTGATTGTTTAGCCTCTTAACTTTTCATAGTTTAAATTTTTATTTTATATCCTTTTGTAGTTTGCATCGTTATTTATTTTTTGTGCTGAAATTTTTTATTATATAGGCTGTAATTCTTTTAACAAAGGGTTTCTTATTGTTTTTTTCACAAACGCTGTTTCTTGTAATAGAGCTACAACCAGCTGTTTCCCCACCCTCTAAAATAAATTATTTTCCTAGGTTGTGGCCATTGCAAGTACTGCACTGGATGGGTTTAAAAATGAAGCAAAAAAGATGGTTGTGGCGTTAGTTGACATGGAGCGAGCATTTGTCCCACCACAACACTTCATACGTCTTGTACAAAGAAGGTAAGCTTGGTACAATCTTTTACTGCTATGCCTTTTTGTGGTGCCGTGAGAAAGGAGAAGGGAAAATTTTGATATTGCTAATCTGTTTTAAGATCTTGAATGCTGTGCACATTCCAATAGAAATCTCTTCTGCTCCACAACCACCTATGCATATGCATGCTATGCAATTTTTTGTGACAAATTTTAAATTTTAATTGTAAATTGATTGTAAATGATGTCAATTCCTAATTCTCAATTTAGGATGGAAAGACAGCGCCGGGAAGAGGAAGTGAAGACTAGATCATCAAAAAAAGCACAAGAGGCTGAACAAGCGGTGTCAAACAGGGTGAGTAATCTGAGTGAACAGAGGGGTGCTGACTCTCTTTTCTGTTTTCCATTCTCACTAGTATATCTTTTTTTACCAGGAAAGTAGTCCTCAAACAAATAGTCAGCAAGCTGGTGGAAGCTTGAAATCAATGAAAGAAAAACCTAGTAAGCAAGAGAAGGAAGAGAAGGAAGAGAAGGAAAGTTCGGGTTTGAAGACAGCAGGTGTTGAGGGAGAGATAACAGCTGGTATGCATGCAATACTATTACTGGGTTTTGACTTTCATCATGAATATTTCTTTCAAACTGTTCATGAAGGCATTTTGAGATTTGTTTTTTAGCAGACTCTTTTTCCCTTCTTTTAAATTAAGATGATTAATTGAACTTCTGTTTCTATTTTCTCTCTATCTCTTAAATCTGGATTAAATGAACTGTGTACATCTTGATTAGTAAACTTTGTTCTGATTCGTTTGGAGTTGTTATTCTGGTAAATCCCCCAAGCTGAAATGTGTTCAACTCTTGGAATATACAGCAGGATCTTGATCATCTAGTTTTTAAAATAGAGATGAACTAAAATACTTTAAACGCAATTTGTCTGTTACACGTGAATGACAGTTTTATTTTGGATGCATCCACGAGTGCTGATTGGTACGTGTTGGACTTCAGATCAAAGTTGGACACTCAAACTATAGTCTTGACTCTTTAACTTTTTTCTGGCACTTAGTTATGTTTGGACTCATGGATTAAAGAAAGGAACTAGAAATAGACAAATCAAGGAATGACTTGGGACTAGGCCGTTGGAATTATTGTGAATAATTGAAGACTCATTTGGTTTTTGAATTTGCTTTTTAACCCTTATTTATTATGTATAACTTATTGAAACGCTTACCTACGTTTATTGGTTGTGGAGCCCATTAAACTTTTTTTTTTTTATAGAAAGTAAAATGCTGTGTCATTTTGAATATGTAGAATGAATGAACTTTTAATGTAATATTATTCTTCTGTACAATTTATAGTTATTATTTGTTGGCATATCCATGCTATATTGTACTCATGTCAAACTGTCTTTATCTGTCTGCAATTTTGAAGTTCGGCTGTTATACATATGGAATTCTGTATGATGGTTTATATCATAGTTTGTGCACTGTGGTTGCATTACTAGTAGAGCAGTTTGTTTCAGAGTAAACTTTAAGACGACTATTAAATTTACAGGTTTATTTTTAAATTTTTGTTTCTATTTGTAGGTTTCTTGTTAAAGAAAAGTACAAAAACTAATGGATGGAGCAGGCGATGGTTTGTTTTGAATGAGAAGACTGGGAAGGTATGTAAAATTTTGTGGATGTTTGCGTTAATGGTCAGTGCAAATGGGTGGTTATTGATTCCTCAATACTTAGTCAGATAGTGTAGCATTTGTTCTTTTCACATGCATTTCAGGACTGTTCTTAATGTAAATTCCACAGGTTGTAGCTCTGGACATCACATCAATATTAATGCTTTATTACTACTGTGTAAACTATATTATAATTTTAGAATGTGGGAACCATGTGTTGTACTTGTAGCTGGGCTCATCCATTCGTACTCCTTAAGTAAGATAGTTGGAGATTACTAAAATTCTATTAATAACATAGTATCCTGTTTTGTAATTGTTAACAGGGATTTAGTGTCAATAATATTGATATGTGTTTAAGGTGCTAGAAGCTTATATACTTGAAGCCAAAATATGTGTTCTATTGTGTGTATCATGATTAGAAGGATTTTTGCATACATCAAAATGCTCCTTAGAGTAAAATTTACTCTCTCCATTTAAGTTTGGTTAGGGACTGCTTATATAGTTCCACCAGAGATTGTGCTTCTTGTTTTCAAGTGAGAAATTTATTTCACTTGTTTTTTACAATGTGCTCTTTCATTACATTGACCTTCATATGTTTGTTTCCTATATTGAAGAGGAAAAATCTGAGTAGATTATGGGGATGTTTCTGGTGATCATAAGTTCATGTGTTGACGATTATCTACCCATTACATAACAGCTGATAATCTTGTAGTAGCTTCACTGTTCTTTGAGTGTACGATGATATCACATGTGAAGGTTAAGTAAATTAGTTCACTTAACCGTTTCAGCCATGCCATCTTTTTGTGTGGTCACAGGGAGAAATGTTATGTTCTGCATTCTTGTTACATTTATCTATTATTTATCTTTTTATTTGAAATAGGTGGCATATGTCTATTATTATTACCTTTATTTACTTTTATTTTACCCTCATTGTGCAGCTTAGATACACCAAGAAGCAAGAAGAAAGATACTTTCGTGGTGTCATTACTTTAGAGGTATCACACGCATACAACGCCATCTCCTTCCTATTTCAAGTTTCACAAATAATTATTTGCTTTTCTTTTTCTTCTATAATTAAGTCTCATTTTGTATATTCTCATGCACAATCATTTAAGACAATAAAACATCACTATAGATGGGAATTTGGGGGTGGCCATATCTTGTGAGTTTTGTTGACATTCTTGGAGATGTACTGGAAGTTTAGCAATGATTTTTTTTATGATTTTGTCATACTGTTGTTTACCTGAATTGCCACACTTGACTGTCAAAATGTTTACAGGATTGTAATATCGAAGAAATTACAGATGAGGAAGAGCCTACACCTTCAAAGAGTTCAAAGGATAAAAAGGCTAATGGGCCAGACTCTGGAAAAGGATCAAGTCTTGTGTTTAAGATTACCAGCAAGGTTCCATATAAAACTGTTTTGAAAGGTAAAGTTACATAAGGATTTTGATACTTTAAATGTCGTATTCCTATAAAGAAGACATTTTAAATGTCATAAGATTCTTTTCATAAATGTTCCAAATCTGTAAATTCCATGTTAAAAACCTGCTTGCTGACTTAATTGTGCTTTGTTCTTCAGCCCATACTGCTGTTGTTTTGAAAGCGGAGAGTGCTGCAGACAAGGTGGAATGGACAAACAAGATACGCAATGTCATTCAACCATCCAGAGGAGGACAAACTAGAGGTGCATCCTCCGAAGGTGGTCTTACCATGCGGCAGAGTCTATCTGATGGTTCTCTAGTATGTCATCGCTCTGATTTTTTTTTTTGTTTTCTTTTTCTTTTTCAGAATTCGTTCACATTTAGATAATTATCCTACATTCGTGGGTATTTGTGTTTACTGTTTGGAATGTGATAGGATGTTGCATATGCTTTCTTTCTTGTTGCTTTTTCTATTTAATGTTCTATTTGTTTCTTAAGCTATTTTCCTTGGAAGTTGAGCCTAAATTAATCACTTCTCACGTACTTTAAATTTTCTATTCTTCTTGCTTTTGATTGTATTTTGGAATTAATGTTAAATAATTTATCGACTTTTTTTTAGGATACTATGGCTCGAAAACCTGCTGATCCTGAAGAAGAACTGAGGTGGATGTCTCAAGAAGTTCGTGGTTATGTTGAAGCAGTTTTGAATAGTTTGGCTGCAAATGTTCCCAAGGTAAGTTTGGAATAGTTTGGTTATGTGGAAACTTACGTTTAGAATGATTATCCCAAGTAGCTGATGTCTTTGTCTGCAACACATTTTCATTAGTAAGTTGTTGATTTTGCAGGCTGTTGTCCTTTGTCAAGTTGAGAAGGCCAAGGAAGACATGCTAAATCAATTATATAGCTCGATCAGGTAGACTTTGGTCTTAATGTTGGTTTAGACTTGATTTTTTCTTGATCTATATTCATACATAGCCTCTCTGATCCTTTTTAATTGTCTTTTAACTCTGTAAACAGTGCCCAAAGCTCGGCTAGGATTGAGGAGCTTCTTCAGGAGGACCAGAATGTAAAACGGAGGAGAGAACGTTATCAAAAACAATCTTCTCTCCTTTCAAAACTTACGCGCCAGCTCAGCATTCACGATAATCGAGCAGCTGGTGCTGGTTGGTCCGATAGTGGTGCAGGTAGTTTTGGTCATTCGTTGCTGCTTTCATTGTTTGTATGCACGTTCTATTGCTCACCTCAAAATTCAAAAAGATGCTTCGTTGTTACCTTCCCCCCCCCCAACCTTGTGTAACATTTTCAACCTTTGCAGAAAGTAGTCCCAAAACTAGCGGATCACCTGGAGATGAATGGAGATCTGCATTTGATGCTGCTG
Organism: Benincasa hispida; assembly: GCF_009727055.1. NCBI lineage: Eukaryota > Viridiplantae > Streptophyta > Magnoliopsida > Cucurbitales > Cucurbitaceae > Benincasa > Benincasa hispida. The sequence continues at coordinate 3,511,671 of NC_052354.1, forward strand.
CTAATGGTCGGGTTGATTACAGAAGATCTTCTTCCAATGGCCACAGTAGACATTCAAGTGATCCCGCACAAAATGGTGACATAAACTCAGGTTCAAACTCTAGCAGCCGTCGTACTCCAAACCGGCTGCCACCAGCGCCTCCGCAGTCGTCTTCTGGTTCCAAATACTTCTAGCACTATAACAGATCTTACTTGATGCTTCATATTGTCTCTGCAACATTGGGCAAGATTAAGCTCCACTTCATGATTCATTTAGTGATCTCCTCAAGCTCATATTCTACTAGAAACATAAAAGTGGAGAGGTTTGTGTATATATAACATTTCTTAGTGTCAGGTTATACTGTTGTCTTCATATACAATACTAGATTCAAGGGATTCTTGATTTTTTTTCCCCCCTCTTTAAGGTTTTGTTCTACCATTGCCCCATTCATTTTTGGACAAGAAACATGTATTTGAATGTATCAGTTATGATTTTGTATGTACCACAATCCATCTCTGATGGGTTATATATAATATTCAGTTATTAGTGGAGTGAGGGTTGTAATTTGAAATTGTGAGCTATTTGCTTTTCTTCATTGGGTTTCTAGTTAAATATTTGGGGTGCCTTGTTCTGCTTGAACTGCAGAAGGATGAATTCAAATGAAAATCAAAATGTCAATATTAAAGATTATGAAAAAATGGGCATTCCCCCTCTCTACCTAGCAAAATAGCAAAGACAATGCCTTTTATCCCCCTTTTTTTGATATTTTATTTACTTTTGGGAAGCTAAAAAAATATGTTGAAAAAGGATCATACAAAAATATGTGAAGGTGGCTTTAATCTTGAATGTGTATATTCAACCTTCTGAGCCAGATAGAATGAAGTATCATATGGAAAGCATCAAATCTTTTGGGAGTTCCATTGAGTACAAAATGTCTCTGTACTTGCTTCACTCTCCTCTGCATTCTCAAGTACTGAGTTTGAGATATCCCTTTTAGTATCTGTTTTATCTTTGGTATATCCTGCACTTGTATTTGCACAGCAAATGAATTCCAATTCAAAACATCGCTGAAAGGAGGAACGTAGCTTTCAGATATCAAAACAGGAACACATTCAGCATAAATGGCTTCCACAACCCTTGGACTGGCTACCTCATAGCCACTAGGGCATAAACAAAATCTACTCTTCTTCAACATCGAATTGTATGATATACCACTTGGAAGCTCATCGTAAACAAGCACATCCTCATCTTTTTCCTTCCATTCCTGCAGGAGTAGGTACCTTATATGGCCATGTAAACGGCCTGCAAAGAATGCAAGAATAGGTCGACGAGAAGGCGAGAGACCCCCAAGAAGCCCATCGAGTTCTCCCGTTCTAAGATGGATTTCAGGAAACGATGCGTCTTTAGAGGGACGGAAACCTTCAGAAACATTCGCATTACATAATACCCTGATGGAGTTATTGAATAAAAGTGGAACGTACGTAGTTGTGCGTGGCCCCTGCATCAAAGAAGAAAGAAAGGTGAGATCTAACCGAGTGCGGGAACCATTGCTCGTTCAATTTCCAAAGCTTACCCAATCATGGCAGGAAAGCATAAAATGATCAGCACCAAGGCTGCGATTCCAGAAAGAATGTTTGTTAGAGATGACATTGATGTAGTCTGAGACTGCAACTCCAATGGCATTAACTTCATGAGAGTTTGGTTCATAGAGATACTGAACCAAATTGACAACACTGAATGGGAGGAAATAGAGAAGGGCTTGATCTGGGTCATTGGTAGTATACAAATTTCCCTTTTCCATTTCATGAATGAATCTTCCTTCTGTGGAATATATGCTCTTACATGGACCTTCATGGAACATTGGATGCTCTCCTTCTTTGTATACATATATCTTCAAAAGCCTTTCCATTTCTAGATAGCTCCTGCACAGGCACCCTCTTCATTTTAATGATTTGAACTAAATAAAGTTATATATATATAATATATATATATATATAATATATATATATATATTTCAAGCTTTTGAATTTAGTTTGAATTTAGTCCCTTTACTTTAAAACATCATGTATCATCCATCTTTTTCTTGATATCTCTGCCCCATTGAAATATAACATAAGTTGATCATGGTTGCACTATATATACATCAATAAACATTATAGTTTATATTCTAAAATAATACTTAAATTAACTGGTTAAAACAAATGTCAATGACCAAGAGACCAATGTTTTGAATCTTGTAGTCCATACATTATTGAACTCAAAAAAGAAGAGAAGAGAAAAGAAAAGAAAAGAAAGCAACTTATATAACACTAAAACAAAATGTCACATAATGAAACTCGCGGGTTACATTTACAAATAATTTATTTCTAGATTAACAATACCAGAGACATTTAGAGAATTTTAATCATAACATAAAAGAGAATAATTTTTCAATATAAAAGCATAAGGACCAAACTGAAATAATTGATTAAAGCATAGAGACTAAAATTGTTACGTCATGGAGTTCACTCGTCACGTTCACGAAAATGTATACCACTTATATTTCGTATGCTTTTCAATAGTGGGAGCAAGATCGAGTAAGTTTTAATAGAAACAAAAATACAGTAACAAAAACTTTAAAAATATAGGAATCAAATTGTAACTAGATGAAGACATCACGGTTAAAATTGTAATTTAACCTTACATATACCTGTGGAAAGCATTTGGATTCCTGTATATTGGGCCTATAGGAACATAGTCAGGATCATGATGAATAGATGTAAGATTATGAAGTTGAGCAGCTTCTCTTATGGCTGCTCTTGCTCTTCCCAAATTCTCCTCTATTTTCTTCAACTTACTATATCTCTTAATTCTGCTGATTCTTGAAGTTGCACCTTTTCCATTGGCTTCTTTGTTTTCACGTTCTATTTTCTGTAATTCTTCCTGATGATCATGATGCAATAATGCAGTTTTTATTTAGCAACACAATGCAAAATTACATTTTTTGGTGTGATTTTGAAATGATTAAAAGAGTTTTTGAATGGTTAGTGTATGTTTTTCGATATGATTTCTAAATGATCAAATTACTAGGGCATCATATTTGAGAGGAAAGAACAGAATTAAAGAAAAGTTTAGAGGGAAATTCAATAGGAGTGGAGATTCGAACTATAGACCTCTTAGTCTTTAATATAACTTGCCAGTTGAACTATGTTCGTTTTGGTGGAGGGGAGGGGATGAAGAGAAACACAAATTTATAGGAAGCAAAAACAGTAGAAATAGATCAAAGGATACAGATTAAACATGAAAAAGAGTTGAGAGAAAAAATGTAAACGAGAGAGAAATAATTTAGAGGAACGAATTGTTGTTGGTACGAGCTTCGCTCAACTAATTATACTATCAACTTCGAAATTAGATTTTTCTACTTAAGGGTACAAATCGTTAGGAGAAAAAAGTTTGAGAAGTAGATAAAAAAATCAGGAGAGAAAAAGGCTAGAAAGAGAGACAAAAATTGAGAGGCAGAGAAATAAAAAGGAAAACGGTCTTTTGTCTCTAAGTTTGGGTCCAGTTTTATTTGGTTTCCAAATTTCAAAACACTATACTTTTTATCTTTAAGGTTTGAATGTAAGTTCTATTTGATACCTAAGTTTTAAAATCGTACTTTTTAATCATTGACTTTTGAATTTTGTTTCGATTTGGTCTCTAAAATTTCGAGATTTATACTTATATTTTTTATTTTTCACTAATTATTCACTGTTACTCTATGATATTAACGCTCGTAATTAATTTAAAAGAATTAAATTAGTTATAAATAAATTATTTTGACGAATCTTTCATGTGAAAGTTAACACCAATTATCAAAGTGAGAATTAATAAAACTTGAGAATAAAAGTATAAAAATATTGAAACTTAGTGATAAAATGAAAACTAAGGATCAAATAGAAATTAAACTAAAATTCAAAAACAAAAGTGTAATACTTTGAAACGTGAGACCGAATAAAAATTAGACTCATAATATAGGGATCAAAAATGTATTTTTTCCTAAATAAATTTCAGAGGATTGTCGAAATTGGGCGTCAGAGCTAGTCGTTTAAGGTGGTTGTCATAGAAATTGGGCGTCAGAGGTAGTCCTCGCTAGAATGATTGCAAGAGATAGTCGTCATAGTTAGTCACCGGAGTTGGTCATCGATGATAGAGTCATTGAAAACATTAGACGAAAGAAAATTTTGTTATTTTAACCATTGAGTTGTGAATAGTTTTACTAAAACCAACGTTAAAATAACCATTAATATCATCTTTTTTCGACACATATCCCTACGGCAAGTTGGAGTCCCAAATACACCTCAAAAGGACCACTTATCCATGACTGTGAAATGAGGTTTAAAGGCTAAAAGGAAAAAGAAAAAAAAAAAGAAAAAAGATCTGGCCTATAACTGGGAAGAGTGATTAAATAGTCTTGTCTACATCATTTAATTATAAGGAGGCAAACAAAAAAGTGTATCAAAGTGTGAAAAACCAAGATTATACTTACAATTGGAGGGGGAAAAGACTGTCCATTGAGGTCCAAAGCAGCTGGTTCAAGCAACTTAGGAGAAGAAATGTTATTTGAAAAAGAATGAAGTTGTGAGCTTTGCAAACTTGAGAAGTCTTTATCCAAGCCAGTCCTCCAAGGAATCTCCAAATCAATCTTACAAACTAGAAAAACTAGTACAAGAGAAGGAAGTAAAACCAACACAAACAAAAATGGGGAAAAAGATGAGAAGAATGGCTTCTTAAAATAATGCTCCATTTCTCCTTCTCCATGCCTTTGATCTTCCATCATCATCATCATCAACACAATGCTTGTGAATGTGTACTAATAATAACTATAATGTTATAACAACTCATAGTTCCAAAGATTCATTGCTTCTTTGTGAGTCATTCCTTGCTGAATTTGAAGGAGATTCTCAATTCTCATACATATTAATGCTGTTTTGAGATCTTGTTGGCTTGCATATTGTGATTCTTTCTATTACAAATTCATATTACAATCATTGCATTTTCCTTCTAAAGATTGATACCAACCTTATTATCCAAACATTTCTTTTTTTGTTTTCTGTTTCTTTCTTTCTATTCCTATTGCATTTAAAAGTATCTCAAGTTCTATATCCATATCAAATATTAAAGAAGACAATGTGTAATGACATATTAATGTTATATAATGCATTTAATGTAATTAGTTAAGCCATTACTGTATCTGAATCACAAGGGCACAAGATAAAAACTAAAAGTCAGTTTGGCTATTTGGAATTTCTTATTGAAACAAAAAACATCTATTTTTAGTCTTACTTTCTCATTCATCTTTCATATTCATATTTTAATTCTTCACTTTGGGTGGGGGCAGATGGAGCATTTACATTGGAGAAGGAAAATGGAGAAATAAGGGGGCAATCCTTGATTACAGTGACTGTATGAAAAGAATAATACAACAGCTCAAAAGCAATAGATACCAGGAAGGGCTTACACAACAAAATTTCCTGGAATTATTTGTTCTTTCATATACTCTAAGAACAATGTGCAAAAATAACCTAAAAATAGCAAATGATGAAAAAATGAGGCACACAAGAAAAACAACTATTCCTTTGTTTTCCAGTGAAGTCTGATTCTTCTGGACCCTTTCAATCTCAGATCTGCAAAATACAACAGAAGCTTTCAGCCTCTTTCACCACAGGAAGAATTTTACAAAGAGAACTTTACACAGTTTTTGAAGTAACAAAGATTGCTAAGGTGACTTTAGGCAGTGCAGTTAGCTTTCAACGACAAAATCTTTATTCTTTTCTTCTCCAAAGGAAAACTTAGATAAGAATGATAAAAAAAATTATAACGCTTGCCAAAAATAGGGGGGCGAATCAAAAGGACAGAAGGGGCTGTATGAGAATACTTTCCAGAATTAAAATATAAGAATAATTTTATGGAGGAATTTTATTGGATACGATACATGTTGAAGAAAGTAGGAAGGAAACAAATAGTTGAGCAAAATACAAAAGAAAAATAAAAAATTGTCAACGAAATATCTTTGTTGTATTAGAAAAACAATACTTGTGCAAAGTGATAAATAGTATTTAACCGTTCGAAAGAAGTAATGAATAGAATATTTAAGAGTTATAAACAGAATATACCTATGTCGTGTTTCTATTAACAATTCAAGCGAACAAACTTAGAATATTTAAGAGTTATATTCAGAGAACCAAAATAGAATTTAAACCTGAGGATAGAATTATGTCTTTGCAGACCATCCAACTGTAAGGAAACAATGGACTTCCAAGAAATGAGATCACGAAGTTCTTTGTCCTACATTGACAACAAAGCAATGTTTAGGCAATGTTATTAACAAAAGATGAATTGAAAGGACACGAGTATGACATACTGTGATGTCCTGGGTTTTACGAATATTTCTTATATCCTCTCGGGTCTTCTCAATGAGTAGATCATTATTTGCTATATCTTTGTCGAAATCTTTGAATATATTGCCATATTTGGAAGTTAAATCCTCCAGATACCGCTCCAAAATAGATAAACTTAGGTCTAGTGAACGAACTTTCTGTGTCAAAATTTTGAGAACAGTGTCACCAGGCATTCTGCCAGGCTGTTGATGGTGTGATTCTTCGACTGGATCAGGTGTCTTGCTCTTTGTGAGTTCTAAAACAACATCATCATCACTTTCCTCAGTAGCAAGAGAATGCAACTCTCTACCATGTTGTTCTTCATCATTGGGTCCAGGCTGGGAGGGAATTACTCTCTTATCAGTAGTAGCTTCATCTGATATAGAAGGTTTATGTTGAGCAGATATTAAATCCTCTAGCATCATCTCAACAGCATCCATTCCGTAAACTTCCACAGTGCTGAGTGTGCAATAGAATTCTGAACCATAATGGGTAAGAAAATTTAACTTTAAATATCTCACCCATTTTGGGTCCTTGAGAACGAATCTATGTGCTTGCTTTGCATTTGGAGCAGTGAAATTACCGAGCTTGAACCAAACATCTGTTGGATAAACCAAACTCCCATGTACCTCAAATTCTTTTAAGTTAGAAGAATGGTGCTCAAAATTAGCAATTTTAATTGTTACTACTAAGGTTTCTTCTGAAAGTTCTATGATAACAAATTTCTCTTCAGCAGAACATGGATTTCTGAGGTACTTATCTTTGTCCCTGCCTAAAATGTTTGAAGCTCCCTTTGCTTCCTTGTTGAAAGCCAAAACCTTTGCTCCCTTTGAAGCTGAAGCGTAATTGTACTCTGCACCACCAGGTTCTACTCTATGGATAGGATTCCCAGCCTGGCCAGTTTCAGACTTACTCCGGGATATAAAGGCTCTGCTTTTGAATTCTTCAAGGCTGAGTAGAACAGTGTCCGACGAGATATCTCCCTTGAGAGGTTTGCTTTCAGATTTTACTCCAGTGCTAGAGCTCTCAGCCTCAGGCAACCTCGTAGGAGCTTGTATATGACTGCTACTTTCTTCACTTGAAAGTATTTCATTGTCAGAACCAGGGCTTGCAGTATCAATTGAGCATGAATCTTTTAAATGAATGGTACATTCAGTTTCTCCCATTGGAGGTTCATATAAAACGTCAGAGTCCTTGTTCTTTTCCAATTTAGATTCATTTGAAGTAGATACACCATCAGGAAGTAAAACTGATCCTTCTGAAACCCAAAGAAAAGAAGTGAAACCCAAAGAAAAGAAGGGTATAGACAATCAGTCAGTAATACTATCAATATCAAGTCTGGTCAATAAATCATGGAGTTATTCTATTAGCGTAGAAAATCCTTTTTTAATTTTAATTTAGCCAGGTTGGTGATTAATAACAAAGCCAAACCAGTTCAACAGTTCGAAACTAACTTACAAGAGTGGTAACAAAATAAAACAAATTTTAAGCAAAGGAAGCCAACTTCAGGGACTCCATTAAAGTTTCCACTAAGAAGCGTCTACATAAATATAATTTCAGGAAGCAAAGTACTCTGCAGGGGGTTATTCTATTGTATCCTTTGAACTGTAAGGTCATATAGTGGGCTTACTCTATTATACCCACACAGATATACTGGGTTTGCATCCTATTATGCTCGAACTTCATTAGTGAAGGATTGCCAATTGTGCTTATCAGTTAACAGCGTTGAGAAAATTCACAACCCAATATTACAAGACTAAAACCGACACCAGAATTTTGAATACAAGGGGAACAAAACAATTTTGAATCTTATAAAACCAACGGATTGGAAAATAAAAGAAGGGATAATAGAACGGCACAATTACTCAGAATCCCATTATATGTAGGAAACACGGAAGCAGCCAACTGATAAAAACCAATTGAAAACAGTTCAGTCAGAATCAGAAATCACAAGAGAATGGTGTAGTTAGTTTCAATTCCCTTCTAAATTCAAACAAATCTTCACTAAGGACATCGAAACTGTGTTTAAAGCAAGCATACCTTGGCAGCCATCGCCACGGCTGAACCATAAGCTAAAGAGCAAGATAACTCCCCACAGAATAAAAACCAAAGACACAGAAATTTTATACAAAAGATTTCTTCCACTAATAGGCACTTGAACAGCTCTTCTATCACGCAGAAGAGCTCCAACAGGTCTCCGCATTGCACATCAATTCAAACTGCTGATTGATCAACTAGAAAATGATGCCACTCTGCATCAGAAAAGAGGGAACAAGTCTTGGTCACGACCAAACTCTAAATACCAAATAGAATACAATAATCCACATTAAAAATGAGTAATTTTCGCTTTCTATACAAATCAGAAACCCAAATTCCACAGAAAAGGAATAGAAAGCAAACAGAGGGGCAGATCCCACTAAAATTCCCACGATTGAAGTTCCACTCAATTACCCAAATACCAGATCCATCCCAAAGTTGAGGAAAAAACATATGTATAGCAAAACCCAGAATGTAAATCAGACATCTATCTAATTACAGTAATAAAAATGAAATATTCATAATCCAATAACAAACCTGGTTTCAAAATCAGTGTCAGAAGAAGCTGAGAACCAAAGAAATAGATAGGGAGGGAAGATGCAGATTGATTCAGTTTCCAAAGAAATTAAAAATTGATAATAATTGGAAGAAAAAAGGGAGAAGCAAAGGAAGTGGAACGAAACGACGTAGTTTAAGGCGAAATTCCGCGTGGTTACTTCGTCATTGAGGGAATTGTCAACCATTAGAATACTCAAAGAATACTGTTACCTTCTTTATTGCCATTTTCGTAATTAAAGTAAACAGTGATGGATTCATCCGGAGAATGTCTGCTTTCTTTAATTATTACTGTTTCGTGCTTCTTGACAGAGAAGAGATGAGAAAGCGCTTTGAAGTTCGACATTAATGGAGGCAGAGAGAGAGTACCTGAAAGTTTGCTTCCTTGGATCAAACTTGAAACTGTTCTTCCTTTTTCGGAGCCTTCAAGCTTCTGATTTCTCAATCTGTTTTCAAAGATCATTTAGAAAGAAAAACAAAATATAAAACTTATTACCATAGCATTAAATTTCGATTTCGAAATGTTAGATATTTCCATCAATTATCTTTTAACTTTCCATAGGTTGGATATAGGGATGGATTGATGTTTCCATTATGCAGTAGAAAATGTAAAAAATATGACAAGTAAGTAATAAAATATTACTAATTTAAATATAATATAAATAATATATATGTTAATTGGTTTAAAGATCATACAAATATTAATTACTAATTTAAATTTATTTATTTTTTTTATAATGTTTCCAAAATATCCATTGAAATCGAAATTTTATGTATATTTCCATCGAATATTCCGTAAAACTAAGGCTTCGATATTTATATCGACATCGATATTTTAAACATTACTGAACATTTAAAATTTTAAAATAAAAAATTTACATCAAAACTCAACAAAACTATGAATCATCAAACACAAAAGAAAAAAAATTGATAAATGAATATCATTAAATTCTTAAGTGACCACAATAAATAGTCTAATTTGAAGGGCGAAAAGATCAACAAAGTCTCTTCATTATTACACGTTTCATAATAATGCACATACTTTCTTTCTTTCACCTCCTACGAGTTGCCCTCTAAATTATGACCCAAATTGTCAATGTGTCTCTTTTTGTGTATTAAGCTCCATTGATGTATTAACACACTTAAATATTAATATCTATGAACCATGGATACTTTATGTGAGGCAGAGAATCGATATCAGATACTGATACTTCCCGATACTTTCTAGATACGTATCTGATACGCGATTTGACATATCTTTTTTTTTTTTTTTCTTTTCTCTCTCTCTTTTAAATATCGAATACGTGTGTCCCCTTCCAGAACTAAGCAATGCCCTATTTAAAAAACACACTTCCTCGGCCTAAAACTAAAAGTAAAAAGGACCAAACTGTAAAATCATGCAATCTTCATCTTTAAACCTGAGTTCCCATAAAGTTACGCAAAAAAGAACTCACTTGATTATCTTCAACAATTTCATGAATAAGTTCTTTGTTTATCTTCGTACTCCCTCCTCTAATATTCTTCTTCTTTAATTGACCTGACTTGGTATACCCCCAACCTTTTATATGTATTTTATTGAATATTGTATTTCAATATCTTTGGTATTGTCTTTTATATTCTATCAGTATTTCTATTGTATTTTGTTGTTGTTATTAACTTAACATTTTATGCTTTTAATTGGATTGCATTTAGTATCTTCATATTAAATTTACATATTTCTTAGATTTTGTTATATAAAAAAACATATCCCCAATGTATTTGTATCCTACTTTTTTAGAAATTGATGTGTCGCCGTATCTATCGTATATGTGTTTATACTTTATAGATTAATATACAACTTTGTTAAAATAGTCAAGTCCTAAGAACCCTTGATGGTTATATATATATATATATATATATATATATAAACGAGATGCTAAAGTATTTTTTAGTATATTTAATGTTTAAAGTTGTTATTGAAACTTTTAAAAGTTCAAAAAAATACTTTTGAAACTAAAGCCTAACGGTTTCCATCCAAAACTAACGTAAGGGTATCTTTAGACTTCTTTTCAAAGTTTAAGGGTATTATTTAGCCAATCAATAATTAAATTATTTTTATTTCCAAACTAGTTTCTTTTAGATACTACCAAACTAAGCTTTGTATTTTCTTATTCTCAATCAATCTTATATTTACAAAATTATAGTCAAATAATCGTGACAAAACTTCAAAAGAATGAATATATATAATTTTAATGTGAATTTAATTTAGTTTATGGAAGAGTATAGCAAGACGACTTAAATATTGAGAGCATATATGATTAATTAACTTCCCTCATTGGAAAATAATTAATGTATGAATGAGACTGAACATTTCATATTAGTTAGTTATATTAGTTAAACAAATAATACGACTATTGCATTAAAAATTAAAAGATTTCTCAAAATATCTCTAAAAACGATGAAAATTCATTTATGTTACCCCTTTGAAAAACGACCAATGAAGGGCACGTGCAAAGAGCTTTCCTACTGTGTTTTTTCCTACTGAATACTTGGTTTCATATTCATGAAACTTGAACCTCAGATGTCCTCAGTGAAATTGAAAGAAGTTCAATATCACTCATTTTTTTCATCACATGTTTTGATTATCTGTTGTGGGGTCTCTTCTTTCTTATTCGGATTTACAAGTCCTATATTTAGGGTTTAAGATTTCAAATCTCTCGAGTTCTTAAGAACAATCTTTAATCAATACACACAATAATATTACAAGGGCACTTTCTAGAAAAGGCCAATCTTACCCATTTAAGAACAATGAAAATTAGCCCTATACTACCCTTTGGAAAAATGACCAAACAATTACGAGTGAAAAAAGCATCTCCAATAATTACACACGAAATTAGAACAAGCATAACGCTTTCTAGACCAGTAGTTTTTCTACACGATAGTGTTGTTACTGTTAGGGTTGATGCCCTAATTCTCGTTGGTGTGGGATTGTATCAACAACAGCGGAAGCTCAAGGATCATCTAAGCACTCAAATTCACTAATTTTGGCAAAATATAAAGCATGCTTTTGTAGAAAAAAATGGGTTTCAAGACATACCTTTTGTAGAATTTCTTCAAACCACCTTCATCAGCTGCTATCTTCTCCAAATCTTGTTGTAGACCACCTCAAGACCTTCTCCACTATTCTCTTGGTGCTCTAGATTGAGTTGTGGGACTCAAAACAAGCTTGAATCAAGGGTAGAAGAAGAAAAGTTCACTGTAGCAACCTTGTTGAAGAACCCTTTCTTCAACCCGAATTTTCTCTCAAAAACTCTATAGATTGCATCCCGATTTCACTTCAATCTCTTCATTATATTGCAAATCAACATGCAAAGAGAAAAGTTGCATGAGTTGCAGCTCATGCTTGGAGAAGACAAGGCAAAGATATTGCCATTTGAGTAAGCTACTTCAAAAGATGGATAATGGAAAAACTTCTTTTTCCATTTTGTGTGTTTTGTTTTCCAATTTTCTAATTTTATCTAAAAATCAAAATTTTATTTTATAAAATCTTATTTTGATTTTAAAAAAGAAAATTTAATTAATTAATTATTAAATAAAACTTAATTAATTTAATATCAAATATTAAATTAATTTTAACACATATCAATCTTTATATATTTAAATATATAAATTCTCCTATTCCGTTTAATTCTAAAATTAAACACATACTTATATCTCATATAATTACTAATTCCCCTAATTCTAATTTGAACGTTTCAAATTAACATATCACACTATTCTAGAGCTAGTCCGTTATGAGCTAGTAGGGGGACCTTGCAGACCTACAGATCATGGGCTTTAACGATCCGAGATTAATTGACTAAACTCATTAGACCAAATTAATCTCCATTCGTTAACTAATGGGTCACTCCACTAAAGCCCATAGTTGTACTCCCCTCACCGTAGATATATTATGTCTACATGATTTAACCATAATCAGCAAGTCGACCCTTCACAGGTTGTTCGTAATAACGGCTGGGTCAAATATCTGTTTTACCCCCCAGATTACGTCTTATTCCTCAAGTCCCTATTGATCCTCTAATGAACAACTAGTTTGTGATCCAATCACCAAACCAAACTCTCTCAACCCAGTAAGGGGGTGGGGCCCCTTGTTCAAGACCTGGATTCAGTACTTGAGAGAAAACCTTTCTCCTATCCCTAAATCGAGTAGGCATGAACTCCGTCTTGCACCGTATGTCCCCAGCTATCTATCCGATCTTACCCCTGAAATGGGAGTCTTATTGAACACCGGTGTTGTTGAGCCAACCCTTAAATATGCAAATCTAAGGACAATCCCGAATAAACAGGAGTTCATAGTTAGCTCAGGATTAAGATCGAGTTACCTAGGTCATCTAGGTGAAATAGTCAGTCTTAAACAGTAAACAACGTTATAAAGTAAAAGTGACTTATTTCTTGGTCCTGATCTTATACAAATTCATTGCATAGGACGCCCCCACTCCTCATGTCATAACATGTACGAATTAGGATTACATCGTATGTAGCACTTTACAACTCTTTGTAACAACTACAGAGTAGGCCGCATCCAATGGTGTTACTAGAATAAGGTACCTAACCTTATTCATGTATCATAGATCATTTTGGCTATTTACTCGAACCTGATCCGCTCTTATGTCTCCACATAAAGTTCAAGTAGTCATACAATAGTCATGGGTCTTAGTTTATTGGATTTAGACTTTCACACAATTTATGAGATCAATAACAAGTATATTGATAATAGAAAATGTTTATCATTTTACAAACTGCGAGTTTTTAGAACATAAAACCCAACAGTAGGGTCCTGTAGTTTGTAAACACATGTATGAACAAACAGTTTTTTGATATATAATATGAGATATTTTATTCACTTCAGTTTATGAAATATGAGATATTTTAGTTGCATTAACCACAAACCAATAAACTAAGATCCCTTGTTATCGTTGTAACTTAAGCATGTATGTAGAGACATACAAGTGGACCGTACTTTAAGTGATAACCTAAATGGTCTGTAGTATATGGATAAGACTGGATACCTTATCCCTGTGACACTACGAGTATGGCCTGCTTTGTAGGTGTTGCAAATGTTGTAAAGTGCTACAAATGGTTTGATCTTGATCATTTGTATATTAGACATGCGAGTGGGGATGCTTTATACAAAAGAGTTTGTATAAGACCGGACCATGAAATGTTTAGTCTTGTTATATAACGTCGTTCATAATTGAGACTTTCATTTCACTAGAATGACCATAGGTAACATGATTTTAATTCTGAGTGAGTTGTGAACTCTTGCCTATGAGGGTGATCCTTTGATTTGCATGGGTGCGGGTAGCCAGATCGCCAACTTATACCTACCACTTTGGGGATTCGTCTGATTGGGGAGTTGGGAACTCAGCTACACAAGACGAAATTCACTCTTTCCCCAAAGCAGGGGTAAGAAGATAAATTGCTCCCTTAAGGGCTAATTTCGGGGCTAATTCCGAGAATACCAAGGTAACCAAGTGGTGGTGTCGAGTTTCTGTTCGAGGGTTGAGGATCGAGTTGTACTTGATTATGATCGAGTATTTGCCAATTGTTTGTTGGGTTTGTTCGTTGCGTTTGTGTTGTTGGAAGCATTCGAGTTTGATGGAGGAAATACTAGAAGAAAGGATTCTTCAAAGATATGTTTACTCGATCCTTTATTTTTAACTTAGAAGCATGTTGTAATTTTATTCTCGATGCATAACTGTTCTGTTTGATTGTAAATGTTTCTATTCTTTCACAATGGAGTTTGGAACGATCTGCTTCCTCTCATTGGTTCTCTAGATTTAGAGTTCCTTCAGTTGCCTATACGATCATCTTCCTCCTAAACTCTAAACATTCCCTCTAACAAAAATAAGCCAGAGCCCACCACTCCTGGATTCTTACACTGAGAATACCAAGGTAATCGAGTGGTAGTGTTCGGTTAGTTCGAGGATCGAGTTCCTAATTGTTCGAGGGAGATCGAGCTGTTCGCTGTGTTTGTGAGCAAGTTTGATCAAGGATATACTTGAAGAAGGGTTCTTCAAAGGTATAGTCTGTTATCCTTTGTTTTTCATTTCGAAAGCATGCTGTAATTTAAGATTTGTGCCTAATCTATTTTGTATGACTGTAAATGTATGAGTTCATTCACAATGGGGCTTGGACGATCAGTTTTCGCTCAAAGATTCTCTATAAACAAGGCTATGAATATTTCATCACTTTTACTGATGATTATTTGAGGTATGGGTACATTTATTCAATGCAACATATGTTTGAGTCCTTTGAAAAGTTTGAAGAGTTCAAGGCTGAAGTTGAAAACGCATTAAGTAAAACTATTAAAACGTTTCGATCTGATCGAGGTAGAGAGTTTTTGGATTATGAGTTCCAGAACTATATGATAGAATATGGAATAGTTTTCTAACTCTCAGCATCTAGTACACCATAGAAAAATGGTGTATCAGAGAGGAGAAATCGAACCCTGTTAGACATGGTTTGGTCGATAATGAGTTAGCTTCCTTACTTGACTCGTTTTGGGATTTTTCAGTAGAGACTACAACTTACATCCTGAACTGTGTTCCTTCCAAAAGTGTTGCCAGAACACCTTTGGAGTTGTGGAATGGTCGTAAAGCTAGTTTACGTCATTTCTGTATCTAGGGTTGCCCAACACTTTTGCTTGAGGCTAATCCTAAGAAACAGGAACCATGTTCGAGGTTATGCCTATTTATATGCTACCCCAAAGGGACACAATAGGGTTAATTTTATGATAATAAAGAAAACAAAGTATTTGTATCCATAAACACTACTTTTCTTGAGGAGGATCATATAAGGGAGCACAGACTTAGAAGCGAAATCGTGTTGAATGATCTTTCCAAAGAAACTGAATCTTCAACAAGAGTTGGTTGAAGAGCCTACTACCTCAACAAGAGTTGTTGTCATAGGTTCATCTAGTAGGTCAAATCCACCTCAAGTGTTGAGGGAACCTCGACGTAGTAGAAGAGTTGGGAACCCACATATTCGCTATATGGGTTTAATTGAAATCCTAGCTATGGTAGCTGATAGAAAGGTTGAGGATTCGTTGTCTTACAAGAAGGCAATGGAGGATGTTGACAAAGATGAATGGGTCAAAGCCATGAATCTCGAAATGGAGTCTATGTACTTCAATTAAGTTTGGGATCTTGTAGATCAATCTGATGGGGTTACAATTGAAGGAAATCGGATTCGAGATTTTCATGAGCAACGAAAATAAGATTATTCCAAATCACAATCATGAATAAACAATACATTTACAGTCGACTTCAAACAAGCGGTTATACAATTAAAATGCAGAAATTACAGCATGAAAACTCAAATGAACAAAGAGCAAACTCTACGAACATTTGAAGATGTGTCTCCACGCTCCTTTGCACACGATTGCTCGAATAACAGCAACCTCGAACGCTCGATCTACACGAACACAACACTGCAGCACGAACACCGTGCTCGTCCTCAGCGATCGCCTCGACCATGAACTCCTTAACAACAGTACGAACGACCTCCACAGCACCTCGATCTCGAGTTGAGTCTGACACCACCAACAAGGTACCTTGGTATTCTCGGTGTGAGAATCCAAAGGGTGGGCTTTGTTCAGACTTGGTATGAGGTAGATGAAGGAGGAAACACTGATCGTATACACGACTGGGCAAGTGGGAGATGGTAGAGACCTATCGTATAGATCAATACTCAATCGTTTAGATAAAGCTATGCGATTATCTAGCTATGTGATCGTTTAGCTCATTGCTTAGCTCGGTCTGTCGCCTACAGACACTATACGATCGTTCACTTTGGGTAAGTGATCGTCTAGTAAAAATATACAATCGTTTAGTAAATACTGTACAATCGTTTAGCTCGCCCTAGCCATCGTTTAGTAAATCTATATTTACTTGATGACTTCATGAGATTTTTTTTCGCCCAGAGAGAAATCTCCAAAACTTTTATGAAAACTTCAACAGTTTATAGAATCTTCCTAAAAATAGGAAAACCATTTTCCTTTTAAACTCACGGTTACCATGAATCCAATAACCACCCACTCAATTGGTTATTAAAGAAAAAGAATTAATTATCAAATAATTAATATTATTATAAATATAAATGATAACCAACTTATTATACTATATTTATAACATATAGTTTTAATATTTCATCTCATGAAACATATAAACCATAGTTCTTTTTCTATTCCATGATACTTAATGTAAATCTCATTTACATCAATCCTCCACTAGACGCATCTCATACATCAAACCGATTATATCATATATAATCAAAATACCTCTTGTCAATTTAAACATTTCAAATCAACACCAATAATTGATCCTCAACTAAATCCATTGAGCTACCAAGGGGAGCTTATGGACCTGTAGCTCGAAGCTCCAACGGTAGGTGAATAACTGACTAAACTCTTTAGTCACGGGATCCACCATCTGTTAACTGCCAGACACTCCACTAAATACCGACAGCTGAATTCTCCTTATCACAGATATATTATATGTCCATCTTAACCAATCAGCAGTGCGACAACCTTCACAAATCGCTCGTAAGCATAACTGGGCCAATAACCGTTATGCCTCTGTAGTTACATCTGTCTCCTTAAGTATCACTGACCCCTCTAATGAACATAAGTCATAGTTCTACTATGACCGAGTCTTCTCTTCCAAAGAGAAGCTGTGGCCACTATGTTCAAACCCCAGAATCAGCCATTAAGGGAGCAATCTCTCTACTTATTCATGCTTCGGGAAATGAGTGAATTCCATCTTGTGGATTGAGTTCCCAGCTCCCAGATCAGACAAGTCCCTAAAAAGGTAGGCATGTTGAGTTGACAATCTTGCCACTTTCACCCATACTAATTTAAAAACCGCCCTCAAAGGCAGGAGTTCCCAAAACACTCAGGATTGAGGCTGTGTCACCTATGGTCGTTTAGGTGAGATGTGAGTCTCTTGTATCAACGGCGTTATATACAAAAGTCTAATCATCTTGTGGTCTAGGTCTTATACAAACTCTTTGTATAGGACAACCCCGCTCGCACGTCTCCACATGAATGGTCCTGATCTACCATCTGTAGTAGTTTACAACACTTGCAAACCTCTACAAAGCGAGCCGTATCTGTAGTGTCACCAGGATCAGGCATCCCACTTTAATCCTTATACTACAGACCTATTTAGGTTATCTCTTGAGGCATGATCCACTTGTATGTCACATATACATGCTTAAGTTCACATAAGATAACCAAAGAGCTTTGTTTATTGGATATGAGTAAATACCAGAATTAAATAACACTTATTTTATTCATCAAACAATGTGTATCTTTACAAAACAACGAGACTCTGGGAGCATTAGGACACCAATCCCAATAAAATCTATAAGTTGTAAATGGATCTACAAGAGGAAACGTTGATGGGAAGGTGCAAACCTTCAAGGCTAAACTGGTGGCAAAGGGTTATACACAGGTAGAGGGAGTCGACTATGATGAGACTTCCTCGCCTGTTGCTATGTTGAAGTCTATCTGCATCATTCTATCCATTGCCTCATATTATAACTATGAGATATGGCAAATGGATGTCAAGGCTACTTTTCTGAATGACAATCTCGAGGAGACCATTTATATGGTGCAACCTAAGGGGTTCATAGTCCAAGGTCAAGAGCAAAAGATTTGCAAGCTCAATCGGTCCATTTATGGACTGAAACAGACATCTCTATCTTGGAACATAAGGTTTGATAATGAAGGAAATCAAACACGAGGATTTCCATGAGCAGTGAAATAGATCATTCCAAATTATAATCATGTATGAACATAACAAATTACAGTCGTAAACAAAGACAAACGGTTATGCATTCAATACAGAAATTACACCATGAAAACTACAAATGATCAAGAAGAGAAATCTCTACACACATTTGTAGACTCGTCTCCATGCTCTTTGATCACAAACGCTTGAACACAGCAACCTCGAATGCTCGAACAACACGACTGCAACATAGCACGAACACCGCGCACTCGTCCTCTACGATCGCCTCGGTCACAAACTCCCCAACAACACGAACGACCTCCACAGAACCTCGACGGTGTCGAGTTGAGTATGACACCATTAAGAAGGTTACCTTGGTATTCTATGTCTGAGAATCCAGAGGGTGGACTCTATGTGGACTTGGTATAAGGCAAGCGAAGAAGGATTCAACAATCGTGTACAGGATTGGGCAAGTGGGAGATGGCTGAACCTATCGTATAGGTCGATGCCTAATCGTTTAGCAAAACCTAAGCGATCGTCTAGCAAAAGCTAAGTGATCGTTTAGCTCATCGTTTAGCAGCGTGTCTGTCGCCTACAAACACTACACGAATTCGTTTACCTTTTGTCAAAGCTGTCGTTTAGTAAATCCATATTTACTTGAAAAAGCTCCGTGAGATTCTTTTTCCGAGAGAGGAAATCTCAAAACAAATTTTCAAAACTTATTAAAATTAGGAAAACAATTGTTTTTTATCTCATGGTTACCATGAACCACCAATAACCTCCCACTCAATTGTTTATTAGAAAAAAATTTAATTATCAATAATTAATATTATAATAAATATAAATGATAACCAACTATCATACTATATTTAATAACCTATAGTTTTAATATTTCATCTCATGAAACATATAAACCATAATTCTTTTTCTATTTGACGGTACTTAATGTAAATCTCATTTACATCAATCCTCCTAGATGTATCTCATACATCATACCGATCAATCATATATAATCAAAATACCTCTTTGTCAATTTGAACATTTCAAATCAACACCAAGAACTGATCCTCAACTGAATCCATTGAGCTACCAAGGGACCTTATGGACCTGTAGCTTGAATGCTCCAACGGAACGTGAATAACTGACTAAACTCTTTAGTCACAGGATCCACCATCAGTTAATTGTCAGGCACTCTAATAAAGGATGACACTGAACTCTCCTTACCACAGATATATTATGTGTCTATCTTAACCAATCAGAAGTGCGACAACCCTTTACAGATCGCTCGTAAGTACAGTTGGGCCAATAATTGTTATGCCTTTGTAGTTACATCTAACTTCTTAATACCACTGATCCTCTAATGAACATAAGTCATAGTCCTACTATGACTGAGTCCTCTCTTCCAAAGAAAAGTTTGTGCCACTATGTTCAAGTCCCGGAATCAGCCCTCAAGGGAGCAATCTCTCTACTTATCCCTGCTTCAGAAAAGGAGTGAATTCCATCTTGTGGATTGAGTTCCAGCTTCTAGATCAGAAAAGTCCCCAAAAAGGTAGGCATGTTGAGTTGGCAATCTTGCCACTCTCACCCATACTAATCAAAGGACCACCCTCAAAGGCAGGAGTTTCCAAAACACTTAGGATTGAGGTCGTGTCACCTATGGTCGTTTAGGTGAGATGTAAGTCTCTCGTATCAACGATGTTATATACAGAGTCTAGTCATTTCGTGGTTCAAGTCTATACAAAATCTTTGTATAGAACACCCCCGCTCGCACGTCTCCATATGAATGGTCAGGATCTACCATCTGTAGTAGTTTACAACACTTGCAAACCTCTACAAAGCGGGCCATATCCGTAGTATAACCAGGGATCAGGTATCCCACCTTAATCCTTATACTACAGACCTATTTAGATTATCATTTAAGGCATGATCCACTTGTATATCACATATACATGCTTAAGTTCACATAAGATAACCAAGGAGTTTTGTTTATTGGATATGAGTAAATGCCATATGAAATAACATTTATTTATTCATCAAACAATGTGTATCTTTACAAAATAATGAGATTCCGGGAGAATTAAGACATCAATCTCAACAGATAATGCGATCAAATCTTATGGCTTTGACCAAAATGTTAATGAGCTTTGTGTCTACAAGAAAATCATCAACAGTTAAGTAGTTTTCCTAGTGTTATATGTAGACAATATCCTACTCATTGGGAATGATGTAGGCTTACTGACTTCAGTTAACAACTGTCTAGTGACCCAATTCCAAATGAAAGATTTGGGAGATGCTCAATTTGTTCTTGAGATTCAAATCTTTCGAGATCGTAAGAACAAAATGCTAGCACTGTCTCAAGCATCGTACATTAACAAGATGTTGATCAATTACTCGATGCAGAACTTCAAGAGGGGCCTTTTGCCTTTCAGGCACGGAGTTACATTGTCTAATGAATAGTGTCCTAAGACACCTTAAGAGGTTGAGGAAATGAGACGGGTCCCTTATGCCTCTATCGTAGGCAATTTGATGTATGCGATGTTATGTACTAGATCTGACATTTGCTATATCGTAGGGATAGTCAATAGATATCAGTCTAATCCAGGATATGGTCACTAAACAGTTGTCAAGAACATCCTCAAGTATCTTCGGAGAACAAGAGATTACATACTTGTGTATGATTCTAAGGATTTGATCCTTATAGGATACACAGACTCTAGTTTTCAAACTGATAGGGATTCTTTGAAATCCACTTCCGGACCAATGTTCACTCTTAATGGAGGGGTTGTAGTTTGGCGAAGCACCAAATAAGGGTGCATTGCAGACTCCACCATGGAGGTCGAGTATGTAGTGGCTTGTGAAGTTGCTAAGGAGGCCGTTTGGCTCAGGAAATTCCTGACTGATTTGGAAGTTGTTCTAAACATGTTTAGGCCTATCACCCTTTATTGTGATAATAGTGGTGTTGTGGCGAATTCCCGTGAGCCTCGGAGTCATATAAGTGCGACAAGCACATTGAGCAGAAATACCATCTCATCCAAGAGATTGTACATCGAGGGGATATGATTGTCATGAAAATATCTTCGGAGCACGACATTTGCCGATCCATTTACGAAGGCCCTCACGGCTATAGTGTTTGAGGGTCACCTGCAGAGTTGGGTCTATAGGACAGACCATGGTTGGACTAGGGCAAGTGGGAAATCTTGTTGGGCGTTTGTGTCCTAGTTTATTGTTTTGTGTACTCGTAATTTGATTATCTTGTACACCCTATTAGCTTTAGAACAAGTGGAAGATTGTTGAGATTGATGCTCTAAATCTCGTAGGGTCATGTAGTTTGTAAGCACTTGTATGAACAAACATTCTGTGGTTTATAATATATGATATTTTATTCACATTGTCTATGAAATATTTGATATTTTAGTTGCATTAACAACAAACCAATAGACTCAGATCCATGGTTATCATTGTAACTTAAACATGTATATGGAGACATATAAGTGGATCGTGTTTTAAGTGATAAACTAAATGGTCTGTAGTATATGGATAAGGCTAGATATCTTATCCTGGTGACACTACGAGTATAACTCGCTTTGTAGGTGTTACAAATGTTGTAAAGTGCTACAAATGATCTGATCTGATCATTTATGTATTTTACATGCAAGTGGGGATATTCTATACAAAGGAGTTTGTATAAGACTGGATCACGAAATGTTTAGTCTCGTTATATAACACCGTTCATAATTGAGACTTTTTTTTCACTAGGATGACCATAGGTAACATGACATTTATCCTGAGTGAGTTGTGAACTCCTGCCTATGAGGATGGTCTTGTGATTTTGCATGGGTGAGAGTGGCCATATTGCCGACTCAACAAGCCTACCATTTTGGGGATTCGTCTGATTGGAAAGCTGGGAACTCAGCTACACAAGATGGAATTCAATCGTTCCCCGAAGCAGGGGTAAGTAGATAAATTGCTCCCTTAAGGGTTAATTCCGGGACTTGAACAATGTGGCTCCACACCCTCTCTTTGCCCAAAAGGGGTTTAGTTATAGTAGGACTATGATCTATTGTTCATTAGAGGGATCAGTGGTACTTAGGGAGTTAGACGTAACTACAGAGGCAAAACGGTAATTTGGCTCAGCTGTACTTACGAGCGATTTGTGAAAGGTACTGTTGATTGGTTATATCCAATAGACACATAATTATATCTGTAGCGCGAAGAGTATAGATGTCGGTCTTTAGTGGAATGCTCGACAGTTAATGGATGGTGAATAATGTGATTAAAGAATTTAGTCAGTTATTCATATACTGTTGGAGCTTCAAGCTATAGGTTCATAAGGTCCCCTTGGTAGCTCAATGAGTTTAAGTTGAGAATCAGTTTTTGGGTTAATTTGAAATGTTCAAATGAATAAGAAGGAATTTGATTATATATGATATAATTAAATTAGTTCAATTATATATGATATAGTTGATATAATGTATTAGATACATTATTGTTTGATTGGAGGAACTACTATTTGAATATGATTTAATTTCTATGAATTAGATTCATAGTTGTTAAATTTAATATAAATATGATTTATATTAAATGCCATAGAATAAAGAAAAAAAACTATAGTTTATATATTGTATGTGATGCAATAGTAAAACTATAGGTTATAAATATAATATGATAATTTAGTTTCCAGATTTATTTATAATTTATTAATTATATGATAATTAATTCATTTTTCTTCATAACCACCCTTAGTGGGTAGTTATACGATTTTATGGCAAATTGGGACAAAATAAAATTGTTTTTAATTATTCCAAAAACACACAAGTGCCAGATAGACGAGATTAGCTATCGAGTAAGAAAGTCTTATTATACGATCACTTGAGAGCCTAAACGATCGAGTAGGAAGTCTATGCGATAGACTAGTTTTTCTACACGATAGTGTTGTTACCTATACGATCATCTTCCTTGTAAACTCTAAACCTTCCCTCTAAACAAAATAAGCCAGAGCCTATCACTCCTGGATTTTCACACCGAGAATACCTAGGTAATCTAGTGGTAGTGTCCGATTAGTTTGAGGATCGAGTTGCTACTTGTTCGAGGGAGATAGAGTTGTTCGTTATGTTCTTGAGCGAGTTTGATCGAGGGATATACTTGAAGAAGAGTTCTTCAAAGATATAGTCTCTTATCCTTTGTTTTTCATTTCGAAAGCATGCTGTAATTTAAGATTTATGCATAATTTGTTCTGTATGACTGTAAATGTATGAGTCCATTCACAATGGGATTTGGACGTTCCGCTTCTGCTCACAGGTTATCTGTAAACAGAGATCCTTCAATTTGGTGTTTTATGAGTTTTCTTGGAAGATCTTGAATATCCATCAATTTTTTGTTTAAGTTTTGGCTTCCATATTATTTTGATGTTGAAATTGGATTTTACAGACTCTCAAGGTGCTTTCCAATAATATTAAAATTGTTCGGCGTCCTTTTCTATAAGGTTTGGGGTCTTTTTTGAGAATTTTTGGATACTCACCTAGTGTCGACTTACCTTTTGTTTTAATTGTGATTTTTTGAGGTTGGATTAGATGGTCTAAAGTTGTTGTCCATTAGAGTTAAAGGTTGATTTTGGTGATATAGTTGTTGGATCGTGGTGTTCAAGCTTCAAAGTGTTTTGGATCAAACCATGTGTTGGATAAATTGTTTAGAGACATTCAGGTTAAGTGTGATTGAAATTGTTCCCTAAACGTTGGATTTATTTTCAGTTTATGCTTTTGGATTTATTTAAGATTCAATATTTTGCGAAGTTAAATTGCTAGCTATTTGGACTTAATTCCAAGGTAAGTAATCTTACTACTGGAATCGCTTTCATGTCGGACGATAAAATTAAGGATAATTTTGATAGTTTTAAGACTGTATGAATCATGATGCCTGATTAGAAAGGAAATATGAACATATGACTGGCTTGTTTGAAGTATGTAATAAGTATGAGCAAGATCTTGTTCTAAAAGATATTTTACAAGAATGTATGAGCATGAACCAGATCTTATTTGACATGTATGAAGACGTATGAGCTTTGTGTTATGATTCATGTGTAGGACTCTGTTTTATGATGTATGACATTTATGTTAGTGATACTTGCCCCTACCCGTAGTCTTGTACCCACTAGAGGTTTGTGATCTCCTTCGAGAATTCATCAGAGGTTTGTGTTTCCTTCAAGATTCACCAGAGGTTAGTGATCTCCTTTGGGATTTCACCAAAGGTTTGTGTTTCCTTGGGGATTCACCAAAGATTAGTGATCTCTTTTGGGATTTCACCAGAGGTTAGAGATCTCCTCCGAAATTTCACCAGAGTTTTGTGTTTCCTTCAGGATTCACCAGAGGTTAGTGTCTCTTTTAGGATTCACCAGAGGTTAATGATCTCCTTCAGGACTTCACTAGAGATTAGTGATCTTCTTTGGGATTTCACTAGAGGTTTGTGGGTACATCTCACTGACGGTAGGTTGGGTTAAATTATTTACTAGATGGTCATTCATGATAAGTAGAGGTTTTTGCATGTCCTATTAGAATGTTGCATTTATTGGACATAAATGCTTAGATCGACCTTGGTAGTAGGGTTACTTAGTGAGAATTTTATACTCATCCTTTCTTATATTATGTTTTTCAGGTAACAATAAGGACATACCGATGAATGAAAGAAGGAATCCGTGACCGTGCCATTGGAACCAGAGAGATGCTTCTGCTCATGTTTTCATATTTTAATGTTTTAAATTCCAATTTTGATGTTTGAACTTAGAGTTTCATTGTTTGAAAATTTTATTTATAAAGTTTGATGAAATTTCTTTTGAACTTATATTATAGGGGGACCCCGACCAAAGATTTTCAGTTATAGATTTTACAAAAATAATTTATTTAATAAAATTATTTTGGTTTTAGTTAAAATTTATGAGAGAGTTATTTTGAGATTTATGCTTGCATGTAGTAACAACATAGTATAAGTCCTAGGAAGTCGGGTCGTTATATTTGGTATTAGAGTCCAAGTTTTTAGGTTCTGTAGACTGACTTATATCGTAAGTGTAGAATGTCCCTATGGCTCATCAACGGATTCTTCATCATTGCTAGGAACATTTGAGCAGTAAAAGTATTATGAAAAGTTTATATAAAAATATTTGTTCAGTTTAATATCACAAGTTATGTTCTACTGCTTGGTAATGTCTTTATGAAACTAGTATGAGATGATTGTTCAATTATGACTTAAATGAAATCGATGGATGTTAAAAGTTACTTAACACAATCTTATCTTATGAAAGGGCTGCTAAGAAAGAATAAACAGTTTAAAGATTTTTAAACCTGATGAACTATGTAGTGTTATGATATGACAGTGTAGATAGTAAATGATGTATCTATCTAAGCTAGAGAATGAAGTAGTCCAATTTAGAATCACTAAGGAATGGTGATATGTTTTGGCATTAGGTAATGAAGTTAGCGGTAGAACAAATAAATCTCCATCACAAGGCCCACACTCAAGTATAAGGTTACATTAGCTTTATAAATAAGAAAGAGAGGAATAAGAGACTATAGCTCTATTAAAATCTATTAGATATTGAAGTCAAAATGTTTCAGTAGAAATTTTGAGAGGATTAATAGGTCATGATCATTTTTTTGTGGTGTTGGAGATTGGTGGGTTGAGTACGATGTTGTGTTTTGGTTCTTCATGTAATGTGCCTAAAAGGAAGAATAATTACTAGTTGGAGTGTTTGGCTCTTGATTAAAGCTTTTGATAGGTTATCATTATTCTTATGATGTTTAAGGTGGATGAACTAAATAGGGTACCTTGGCTTTTTTCATGTGCTATGCTCTAAATGGTTGGAAAGGTTCAAGTTGGAAAGTAAATGAACTTAAGGTGAAGAATATCTTCATAAAAGTACTTAGTTTAGTTGATGTGATTAAAACGAAAGTTAAAATTTGAAAAGTACCTAAGACTTGAAGTGGAATAAAAGTTAAGGAGAGATAATCGAAAGTGGAGTTCTTAGTAACCCAAATTGTCCAATATAGAATGTATTACGAGTTTGCATTGCAATTTTTTTTGTGAATAATGGGTGTATATGTGCATAAAGGAAGTTGTGCCAATGTAAAACACATGTCAAGCATGAAACTAAGGTTGTTGATGGAAGGAAACACAAAGTGGATTTGAGAGGTTAAGGAATTGTAAAGGATTAAATTCAAGATACTTCAAAGGTGTTTATGTTTTGTCTATGTCTTTGTTGTGATGAAAGGACTCAAGTTTAATTAGCTATACTAAGAGGGAGGATAAGTATTTGGAGTCTAAAAACTATGTTAACTTGTGGAGGATACTCTTTGCTAAAGCTTGAAGTTTGGAATTGAATTGTAGATCATTATTGGTAATCACATGACTTGCTTGATATAGAGATTATATTTCATTTGGGAAATGGAAAGCGCACCTTAAAATTTGTTGGCCTCAACAAATAAGTGTGAAGAAAATAATAGTATTTAAGAAAGATTTAATTATATTGAGAAGATAAAGGAGATTCATATTTTGAGATCAAATTAAGTTTGGTTTGACTCTCTAAGTTAAAATTTGGATGTTAACGAGCATTTGGGTTGACTTGAACTGTCTTTGCTTTGGAAATTTGGAGATGTTATTTAAATGGAGAGAAGGTATAGATCTTTATGGGCAACTAAAGTTTGAAGTACATACTCACTTAGATCAATAAAGAAATCCCCAAACAAAAGGATAAGGTGAGAACTAAGTATCAAAAGCTTTTTCAAGATTTGAACTTTCAAAGACAAAAGTTCTAAAGGTGGAAAAAATGTAACATCCCGAGTTCCGGATAAATTGTAGTTAATTATCTTAAGTTGTTGCCTTTAATTTCCTTTAGTTTTTGGATTTTGGAACCAACTTAAAACAATTGAGGAGATAATTAATTTTATATGGTTTTAAACTGATTTAAATATTTGGAAGGATTTAACTTGTATCAAATTGATGGATTTTATGCCCTTTAATTTTGGTTTTTGGAGCCTAAATTAAGATAATTTGATAGATTTTTGGAGATTTTGAAAATAGTGTGATAAAATAGTTGATTTATCTTTTTGGAATTTGAAAAAGAAAAAAGAATTGGGATACTTGAAATCGAAGGAGAGTGAAAAGATGCAGAAAATCGGAGAAAGACAGCAGTTCGGTTTTTCACCGACAACTTCCACAAAATTATCAATTGTCAGAGTTTGAATCGTTGAATCATACTGAAATTTGGTCAATTTGTTTGGGACATATAGGGTCTTGTTTTGAACGGTTGATCGAGCTTATGTGTTAGTGCGACAGTTTCATACTCACCTAGCCTTCGTTTGTTTGCGAGGATGTCTTTTGAGAACTTCACGTAGCTAGGCATCTGTTCTAATGCTTCAACAAGAGATATATTGATGTGATGTTGCTTTAAGACATCCAGAAATCTTTTAAATTCCCTGCAGTCATCATTTCTTTTCAGCTTGCTGAGAAATGGCTGTGGTGTTGGGGATGATGACCTAAAATCTCGTTGGGTCTTGTAGTTTGTAAACACATTTTTTAACAAATGCTTGTGATGTAATAATATATGATATTTTTCTTCACTTTTGTCTATGGAACATTGGATGTTTTAATTGCTTTACCGCAAACCAATAAAGTAAGATCCCTGGTTGTTGTTGTAACTTAGCATGTATGTGGAGACATACAGTTGGAACATGTCTTAAGTGATAACCAAAATGGTCTGTAGTATATGGATATAGGAGGGAAACCTTATCCTAGTTATGCTACGGATGCAGCCCGCTTTGTAGAATAGTTACAAGTATTGTGACTTGTTACAGATGGTCTGATCCTGATCATTCATGTGGAGACATGAGAGCGGGGGCATCCTATACAAAGGAGTTTGTATAAGACCGAACCACGAAGTGTTATAGTCTTGTTATATAATGTCGTTCATGACAGAGACTTCACTTCATTAGAATGACCATAGGTAACATGACCTCAATCCTGAGCGAGTTGGGAACTCCTCATTTGAGGGCGGTCATTTGATTTGCATGGGTGCGAATGGCCAGATCGCCGACTTAAACCTACCACTTTGGGGATTTTTCTAATTTGGGAGCTGGGAACTCAGCTACACAAGATGGAACTCACTTCTTGCCCGAAGCAGAGGTAAGTAGATAGATTGCTCCCTTAAGGGCTGATCTTGAAGCTTGAATGATGTGGCGCCACACACCTTCTCATGGCTCGAGAGGTCTCCACACATAGTAGAACTATGTTGTATTGTTCATTAGAGGGATCAGTGGTACTTAAGGAGTTAGATGTAACTACAGGAGAAAAATAGTAAATTGACCCAACTATACTTACGAGCATCTGTGAAGGGTTATCGTACTGTTGATTGGTTATATCCGATGGACATAGAAACATATCTGTGGTGAGAAGAGTACAACTGTCGGGCTGTAGTGGAATGCTTAACAATTAACGGATGGTGGATCTTATGGTTAACAACTTTTATTCAGCTATTCACGTACCGTTGGAACTTTGAGCCATAGGTCCACAAGGTCCCTTGGTAGCTCAATGGATTCAAGTTGAGAATCAGTTTTTGGGTCAATTTGAAGTGTTCAAATTGACAAGAGGGAGTTCGATTATATATGATATGATTGAACGGGTCAATCATATATAATATAGTTGACATGATGTATGAGATACATTAATTGGAGGAAAATGATATAAATATGATTTATATCTAGTGGAGGAGAAAATGACTATGGTTCATATGTTGCATATGATGTAATATTAAACCATAGGCTATAAATATAATAAGATTATATTTAATTTTTAATTTAACAATTATGGGATAA
Organism: Benincasa hispida; assembly: GCF_009727055.1. Taxonomy (NCBI): domain Eukaryota; kingdom Viridiplantae; phylum Streptophyta; class Magnoliopsida; order Cucurbitales; family Cucurbitaceae; genus Benincasa; species Benincasa hispida. The sequence continues at coordinate 3,541,269 of NC_052354.1, forward strand.
TTGTGTCGACTTTTTCTCCGTAACCGAATGAGGTAGTGGGAGGTTGCATTTAGTTTTCGTAACTAAAAGATAAAATGAAAATTATTTTCATTTTGTAAAAAGTCAGATATTCGCTCACCGAATTGTATATACTACCTATTGCATAGCAAACCGAGAGCATACATAATAGCTCAAAGTTTCTAAACAATCGTATACACGCGCAATTTACTAAATGATCGTCTAGCTCTTTCTAAACGATCGCACGCCTGAGCATTTTACTAAATAGTCATCTATATGATCTCGCCCCTTTTACTACACGGTCGTGTACCTTTACCTAAACGATCAAGCATCGTCTATACGATAGACACCCGATATCTCCCACTTGCTTGGTCATGGTAAACGATCGTCTCTGCCTCCTTCCCTCTACCAAATTCAATAGAGCCCACACCTCTTGGATTCTCACTCCGAGAATACCGAAAGTTTCAATTGGTGGTGTCTTCCTTGCTGCCGAGTTCGTGAGGAATCCGTTCGTGGGCAGACGATAGCGATTTGGTGGACGACCTCAACAAGAGCGAGATTGGCTTCCTGGACGAGAGCGAGATTTCTGTGTAGAAGAGTTCTTCAACTGTTATGTATCTTGTTCTCTTTTGTTGATTAAAAGTTTCAAAGCATGCCTGTAGTTTATTGTTAAATGCATAACTAGTCTGTTTGATTGTGAATGCGATAATTCTGTCACAATGAGTTTGGAACGATCTTGCTTCCGCTCAGAAGTACTCTTTGATAAGAGTTTCTTCATGTGGGACTTACAAGATTTCTCTTGCTTGTTTTTGTTCATTGGACGCATCAGTTGCTTGCATCGCAAGCTCTAAATTGATGGTTTGGGAAGAATTTTTCTTATGTGGTCGTACATTATCAGGACATTGGTCCGAAAACTTAGATGAAGAGGTAGACAAATCACTGGTCAAAGTAGAGGTAGTTGAGTTAGAGTTAACAAATTTTTCTAGGGTGGGTGTAAGTTCAATAACTGTGGAGGATTCCTTTACTTGTGTCAAGGGAGTCTTTTCTAACTTTGCTTCTCTGGGATCGGTTGACGTGTAGTTTGTAGTTTTTTTGCTGTGCAATGTCACAGCTTGACATTACTCTTTTCCATTTCCTCACAGAGCTTCAGAATAACTTGGCAAGGATCCTGGTTGCTAGTGTTCAAATAGCTGGCAAGCTGTGCCACTTGGACTTTTAGATTTTGTAAGAGGCTTGCAATTGAATTAATGCATCTTTTTTTTTAATATACTTCTCGAGGAGTGCTTCTAAGGATGATGATGCATTGGAATTGGATGCCTGACTATGATTGAATTGATGACGTTTCTGGTGTTGCTTATGGCCTTGAGGATGCTGGTTGAATCAGGGAGGATTCCCTCTATGCACCTGTTGCTGTTGATGCAAGTTCTTCTTCCCAGTCTGATCTTGATTCTCTTCCAAAGCAAATTGGGGTGATTTCTCCAACCTGAATTATAGGTGTTACTGAGGGTTATTGTGGATAGAGCAGACTGTCTGTGGGTCATGTGGACAAGCTTCAACAGAGTAGGGCTCCTCACATTGGATGCAGCTTATTGCTGTAACTTGTGTTATTATGTTTAATTGCACAACATTTCTATTCAAAGCTCCTTGATTGATTGCCATGGTCTATAGAAGAGAAGTAACATAAGCCATTTGGGCACCTAATGAGCTTATCGCATCTACTGGTACTATTGCCCTTTCCATTTTCCTTTTGTTAGTGTTCAAGCTTCCGTAGCCACCATCAACCCAGTCATCCATATTCCTGGAAATTTGATCCAAAATCACCTTTTCCTCTATGTAGGTCTTGTCCATGAATCATCTCGCTGCGGAAGCATCTGCAACTGCCTGTGTGGCTTTGTTCAACCCATTGTAGAATGTTTCCATCAGAACATAGTTAGAAATACCAATATATGGGCAATTCCTTGCAAGATGTCGGAATTGGACCCATACGGTGCTCAAGGTTTCCATATCTCCCTACTCAAAATTTAGAATATCCCACCGTCTCCTTGCATTAATAGCTGGAGGGAAAAACTTCTTCATAAAATGTTCAATCAACTGATCCCAAAATACTATCTCGTTCGACTAAAGGGAATAGGCCCATTTCTTGGCCTTGTCTTAGAGAGTGATAAGGAATAGAGATAAATGGATCCTTTCTAGTGTCATGCTTGGAATGGAGAATGTTTTGCACATCTCCATAAAACTTGTAAGATGGGCATGGGGATCTTCACCCTACAACCCTCTAAATTGTCTGACATTCTGGATCATTTGCAACATTACTAGTTTGATCTTAAACCTTGGGTTTTCGTAAATGGTTGGCCTCATGATGCCAGGCGAGAAATCATAGAGATTTAGGGTCAAATAATTCCTCATAGGAATGTTGCGATCAGCAGCAAGTAGAATAGGATCCTGCCATTGATGGTTGAATAAACCATTTGCTTCTACCAGATTATTCTAATTCTTGTTGTTGTTGTTAGCTATGTTCCTTCTACGCTAGTTACGATTCTTCCGTATTTTGTGACGGAATGTTATTTCTATTTCAGGGTCAATCTTAAGTTTAGGTTCTATTCCCATACTCATATGCTGTCGTTAGCCTGTCACTTAAGCTTATAATACTCCAAAAAGAGAAAGGGTGCCTGTAGAATTCAAAAAAAAAAAAAAAAAAAAATCAAAGACTCAATTAGTTGCCAAATCCTCGGCAATGGCACAAAAAAATTGTTGTGCTAAAAATATATGTTGATTTTGGTCCACAATAAGATGTATTTGCGTTATTAATATCTGCGTCTAAGTATAGTGAGTATGCGTCAATCACAAATTTTCTCATTCTTAAGCCAAATGTAACCTCATTACGAGTTTCTCAGGGTGTTCTAAGGTCAAACGTGGGGATTTGTACCAATCGAGATAGATAAATGTAAGAATGTGGCAGAGTTACAAATTTATATGAATAAGGTTGAAAACATGCAATTAACTCAATTCTAAACTGGCATAGATGCTTATGAGAGATGGTAAAAAATAACAACCTTAACGTGAAGGTAAAATGAATGGAGAAGTCAGGGTCGGGGAGAAGATTAATATTGCATCACCAAGCATTAACGTAGGAACTTATCCTGGCTCACAACTTCCAATTATCGCACACCTTTCGATGGCCAGCCACATTTATCATATCTCTATAATGCATGAATGAAGTTGTTATGAGCACAAGGTTGTTTCTATCTTTAAAAATACTTCTTGCTTTGCTTAACGAGTTCCACAACTACTTTCCTTCTCAGAAGGCTAGTTATAACTACTTGTCTCTATGAGTGTTCATAGGCCAACATTTAAATGACTATACATTAAGCAAACAGGATAACTTCCTCAGATTCTGCTTAGCTCATGATATTAACCTACCCCGTTAACCCGTTGAGATTAGTGACTCATGGAAACGGTTAAAATGAAAGAAAAAATAGAGAAAATGATGAATGAAGACATGATGATATTCAAATAGAAATATAGTTGTTGAATACAGGTAAATAATTTCTTAAACGTGCAGTACAACAACAAAATGATAAAAGAATAAGGTAAAAAGGTAGTTGGTAGCAATTTCTTGCTTTAAACAAATGAATGTCTAGGCTGCTGGTGTTGAAATGGTTGAGCAGGATAGAGAAGGCCCTCTCAGGCTCTTGTTCCGATGAGGGTTCGATGATGAATCGAAGTGAGAAAGATAAAGTTGGATTTCTCTCTCTAAATCACAAAATCTTTGGATTGTAAGTTTTCTAACGAGCTGACGACTTCCCCTTTTCTTCTTGACGTTAAGACTCTATTTATAGAGTCACACATTGTTCCTTGCTGGGATTCCCGCTCTGATCAGTCGTCATCGTCTGACGTGGTAGGTGCAAATGTCAGCACTGTAATCATGGTCAACATTCTGAAAGCTTGACAAAAATCCGCTGGTATAGTTTTAGAGATCCTGAGGCATGCGATCATCTGTTTGTTCTTTGGAAGATCAACACATGCGATGCCTCCTGCGGCATCTGCAAAATAAATACTTTTGGCGCAATATGCTCATGATATGTAGTCAGCAGGTGATTTTGAGATACTTTAATGCAAGTTTGATATTTAGCATGAATTCTAAGCATGATTGACGCATCATCTTCTTTCCTTCCTTCATTATTCTAAGAAAAAGACTACAATAACTTGTATTTCTACAAGTTATCACACTCCCAAATTTAGAATAATGCTTGTCCTGAAGCATATTTTATACTAAGGAAATTCATGCTTACCCTACATCTTAACATAGCGCTAGACTAGCTTCTTAGAGTGCGTTTAACTAACAGCAACCATTTTTCAAGTCACCTACTTCTTTCGAATCTAGTCACTTCTCTAAGGATATCTTTTGTTATTCTTGAATCCGACAAACTTTTGCTCAAAAATATTTTCCTCATTTCAAATATTTTCATATTCCTTTTTCATTCTGAAATGCGTTGTTTGCAGCTACGAATATTTTACGTTTTACTTATTCAAATTCTAGGAGATGCACTGGACTTGATTACACCCTTCGTTTTGGCTTGCTTTCACGGGTATCATGTGAGCATCCAACTACCATTGTGTCCCAAGTTCGACCCAAATCTTGGCTAAGTTTTAACTCTTGCTAGACAGTGGAGTTGTCTTTATTTGATGATATTTAAATTGCATTGATCCTGGTGACTTATTTTCGTTTTGGCTTACCTGCACGGGTGTCATGTGAAGTATCCAACTATGGGTAATTACCTTTCTCAACTTAACTCTTATCAGGTTGAGTTTTTCCCTTGCGCTGATAGTGGAGTTTATTACTAAAATTTTCTTCTTCTTCTTCTTCTTTTTATTTATTTTATTTATTTTTTTTAATTAAATAGTTTATGAAAACGCAAAGCAAAATTTGAACGCATCTGCTTAGACCTCTCACACCCCCAAAATTTTGAAAGTGGCAAGGTCCTCATTGCACTTTTAAGAAAAATGAAAACAAAGTATTCAAAAACTTTGAAAAAGAGGGTTGAAGAGAGGCTTGTGCACATAAAAGATAAAGACTATTAATTAGTGAAAAAGTTACTAGGATAGAAACAAGCATGCAATTTGTTGGGGATGAGTTAAGGAAATACATGAGGTTCATCACAGTTGCTCATTCGTCAAAGCAAAAGAAGATAGAACATTAAAATGAATTTCAAAAGGATAAGCTATAGAAGACATAAGGCAAAGATAAGTAAAGATAGAAGAATGAGTGTAAAAGCATGTGGATTCATTAAATATTAATATCAGGCAAAGTACAAAGAAGAAGATACAGGGAAAATGGACGGTCACAACAAAAAGGGGAGAAAGAAACCATTCCAAAACAACACCCCCAAAATTTTTCTACAAATATATAGTGAAAATGGACGGTCACAACAAAAAGGGAAAATGGACTTATGTGTTTTGATAATATAAATGTTGCACAGGTATTTTCTTTTTAAAATTTTAATGCATGTTATATATATTTATTTTATCAATTAAATCATATTTAAACTATAAAATAAGAAAAAAAAAAAAAAAAAAGAAATACAAAAAATCATAAACAAGAAATGATTATCTTTCTGTTTTAGTTTTTCTTCAGACAAAACAAAACACAAATAATTACCAAATATTTGGTTGAAACAGGAAATAAAAAACAAAAAACTGAAAATAGAGAATAATAAAGGGTCCCTTATGAAAAGGATTGTGCTAATTAAAGTTGATTTTGGCATCCCAAATGCCTTGAACTTTTGAGGGAACAAAATCAAAATTGGGTATGAAAAAAGACGTCAAACTTTTTAAAGAAAGGCGACATGGGACTTTCACGCGACTTGGAAGTCTTCGTCTAAGCGTTTTTATTATCGAACAAATTTACTTGCTCGCTAAGCTTGTGCTTTCTATAAATTCACTTCAACTTCTTTGATTTTGATACACCCATTCCATCCCTGCTAATTTGCTTAAGAACACAACAGCAATCAAGGATTTGCAACGTCTATGGATTCTGATGCCGTGCACAATCTGAGTTCCCTCATTTCATCCAATGAGAGGGACTTTCTCATCCGCAATAATGGCGATCAGGTATGAATCTTTTTCCAATTTGAATATGCGATGTCCTTTGGCTGAGTGGAAATTGAACTATCTGTCGTTGTTGATTTCGTATCTGATTGTCGAATAGTTAACTTACCCTAGGAAGATTTGAACTGTTGTTTGAACATTTGGGAATCTGTGAAATGAAATTTGGTGAAATCGTCTTATGGGTCATTAATTTGGAGTTTCAACAGGTGAAGATCAGTTCCTTAATCGGAAAGAATGTCGGACTGTATTTCTCGGCGTCATGGTGCCCTCCCTGTCGCCGTTTCACTCCCGTTTTTGCTGGGGTTTATGAGGAATTAGCATCTAAGGGTGATTTTGAAGTTATATTCGTCTCTTCTGATAGAGATGAAGATTCATTCAAGGATTACTTCTCTAAAATGCCCTGGTTGTCTATTCCATTTTCCGATTCAGAGACCATTAAGCGCTTGAAAGAACTTTTCAAAGTGAGGGGAATTCCTCATCTTGTTGTTCTCGACCCCAGTGGGAAGGTTTCAACTAATCAAGGAGTGAGACTAGTGAGCGAACATGGGGTTAATGCTTATCCCTTTACCTCTGAACAGATCCAACATCTGAAGGATAAAGAGGAGGAAGCGAGAAGGAACCAAACTATTAGTTCCATTTTGGTTTCAAATTCACGCAATTATGTGATCTCAAATGATGGAAATCAGGTAAAATTTCTTGAATGATTTATGGGATTCTTCCTCTTTTGTTCCTAAAACTAGAGTTTTCTTTTACTGGATTTAATGTTATAAGCTATGATTTTTGTGCTGTAGATTCCTGTCTCTGAGCTTGAAGGGAAAGTGATTGGGTTGTACTTCTCAGTGTACGGCCATGAACCGTGTGATGAGTTTACGCCTATTTTGGTTGATACTTACAAGAAACTAAAAGAGAAGGGACAAAACTTTGAGATTGTGTTGATATCTTTAGATGATGAAAATGAAGATTTCAGTGAAGCACTCAAAACAGTGCCATGGTTGGCATTGCCATTTCAGGATGAGAAATGTAAAATACTCGTTCGATATTTTGAGCTTAGTACTATTCCTACCCTTGTTATAATTGGGCAGGATGGAAAGACTTTGATCTCAAATGCCGCGGAACTGGTTGAAGAGCATGGTGTTGATGCCTACCCTTTCACTCCAGAGAAACTTGTGGAGCTTGCAGAGATTGAGAAGTCAAAGCTCGAGTCGCAGACTCTGGAATCCCTTTTGGTTCATGGAGAAAACGATTTTGTTATTGGAAAAGATGGTGCAAAGGTAAAGTTTCGTGTTGCTACTTGGCATACTCTTTGAGTTAACCCATAATGTGCTGCATAGTATTCTTAAGTTGTTTCTGTATTTTTATGTTTCTGTTCGATTGGCTTTTGTTTGGCCAGGTCCCAGTATCTGAACTTGTTGGCAAGAACATTCTGCTCTATTTCTCTGCACACTGGTGCCCGCCATGCCGTGCATTCTTGCCTAAGCTTACAGATGCATACAATGAAATTAAGCAAAAATACAAGGATTTTGAAGTCATATTCATTTCAAGCGATCGAGACCAAGCTTCGTTTCAAGAATTCTTTTCAGGAATGCCTTGGTTAGCCCTGCCATTTGGGGATAAAAGGAAGAACTTCCTTAATCGCAGGTTCAAAATCCAAGGTATTCCTGCACTTGTGGCCATTAACGAAAGCGGTCGTACAGTCTCGACAGAAGCCTGTACGCTCATTACAGAACATGGCGCAGATGCCTATCCATTTACAGAGGAACGCCTCAAGCAGTTGGAGGACCAGCTGGAAGAAGAGGCAAAGGGGTGGCCTGAGAAACTGAAACATGAACTACATGACGCTCATGAACTTGTTCGAACACGTCGAATTTCGTATGTTTGTGATGACTGCAATGAGATGGGATATGGTTGGTCCTTTTACTGTGAGGAGTGTGACTTTGACTTGCACCCAAAATGTGCTTTGAAGAACAATGAGGGAGCGGAGGGAAAAGAAGGGTGGATTTGCGAGGGAGGCGTGTGCCGTAGAGCGTAAGAACATTCAGAATAGCGAGAAATATGGAATCTTATCATGGTATGTGCTTTGCTTGTTGCCTTTTGTGATGCCCTGTTGATGTACTGCAGCTATTATGCTCTCTCAAACCATCGTCTGTATTCATAGTTTCAATAAATGAAGAGGCATATCATTTCGAGATTGTTGCCCCTATGTTTTTGGATATCTTAGCTTGAGATTGCTTGAATCCCTAAATTGCAAAATTTGATAGTTCAGTCTCTCGAGCCTCAAACATTCCCACCTTAACAGATAAGAGTTGAGTCCCTTTTCACTAGATTTAGTTGTAGAAGATAAAAGTCATGGTTTGATGCTCTTGCACTTGGAACTTGTGATTAAGTTCTCTAATTATCATGTGGAATCCTTTTTAAGATCAAACCAAGGCAAGATTGATGCATTTGCCTTGACGTTCCTGCGTTCACCTTTACCAGTATCTATTATCCATAACCTATTAAAAAACTACAAATTTTGAAAAACCTTTTAAAGACTATTTTATCCCTTTATTAAATTTAAAATGTACAAAATACGCCACTTGCTATTAGTTTCATTTTAACTAAAAATAAATAGTTAATAAATAACTAATTACACACCACCTACATGCATCCACGGTTTTGTTTATACAAGTTAATTGAAATATAAATTTATCCTTAATTATGTAATTTATAAATAGTTATAGATTGTGCTAAAAATAATTAATTAGAAACAATAACTTGATTATCAATAATAACAAATAAAAGGAATGCCAAAAGTATTTTATTTTCTACCACTTATAATTTTTTTTTATTTCATTCCCTTATAATTTATTAAAGAATCTTATAAGTTTTAGAATACCAAAAGTTTTATAACTTTTTGTTATCAACTACTATAAAAGTGACATTTATGAGATTGTACTCGCCTTTATTTTTTATTCTTTCACTACATTGTCTCCAAATGCATATCTAATCAATGACAAATTAAAATTAGTTGAATAGAAGTTCTACCATTTATCTAATTTTGCAGTTATGTTCACCGTTGACATCACCAAGACTATGTCATCAAAGTAGAAACAATTGTTCTACCATGTGGTAAAACTTTTAAATGAATAAGACTTTACACTAATTGAACTTGCATATTTGTGTAGCACCAAGTTGTAGGAATTGTAAAGTTATTATTTGTAGTTGAATGTGTAGTCTGTATTATCTTAGAGATATTTTATGTAATTTTTTCTAATTAATTTTGTTAATTGTTGTATAATCATTCTTTTAATTTTATTTCTTACCTATTTTTTTAGTCTAATGATTAATAAAACATAAATTTCCTCATTTGAACCATAGAAAATAAGTACTAAACAAGAGAAAATAACTAAATCATCAATCAGTTTATTAGTGTGTATATATATATATATAAAGCAAATAACTTCTAAAACCATAGGTCGAGCATATCCTATTTATTTAATATTAAGTTAATTGCTTACTCTTAAAAAACATATTAATTTAATTACTCTCATCCCTTTTTGTAACTACAATTTACAATACCCTTTTAAATTTACATTAATTATAATAATAATTCTATATTAATTTTACAATATATGATACCATCAAAACAAATATAGTGATAAATTGATGGTTTTGCAAAATTGTATTTTATGAGGGGTTGATTTAAATCATTCCATGATTTTCACTTAATTGGAAATGAAAATGACCATTGATAAAAATGGAAAGTTACTGTGTTTGTTTCTTAACAGAAAATGTTCTCAAAAGAAAATGTTTACAAATTTATATTTATTTATATTAAAAAGTGAGAATTTCGGGAAAAAAAATCTGGACACATTATTGTCCAAACTTTCTTTAATTTACTAATTTACAAGATATGATATTAGATAGTAAATAATTAATTATCAATATATTAAATAAATAATTTATTATTAATTATCAATAATAAGTGTAATGGAAACTCAAAGGTTGGAAGGTAAAAATGCAGGTCCTACTCTAAAGATTTTTTTTATTTAATTTAATTAAAAAAAATTAACTATTTTAAAATTAAAGAGTTTTGTCTCTCAACTTCTACTATTATATATAAAAAATACTTTATTTTTTGTTCTCTAAGCCTTTTTAATCTACATTCAAGTTGCAAATGATGCATATATCGTATCTATATCTCGAACTTAAAATAATTGTGACGCTACAACTCAATTTTAAGGAAGTTGAATAAGAGTGTTTTTCTACTCTTTGTTACGAAGAAATGAGTGTATAACTAAGGCCTTTTTTTAATGCCATTTTTTTCCTTCTTTTTGTATAATCAATGTATTTTTCTAAAAGTATTTATTGAAAAAAATCAATGATCTATCCATATTTATATCTATACCATATAAAAAGGGATTACAATGAAATCAAATTTTTTTTCCTTCCCATATTGCTTCCTTTTATTTATTTAATTGAGAAGCCCCTTTTTTTTTTTAAATAATATAAATTATGTCTAAATATTTACTTTTTATTAAAGAAATTTTGGTGCTAATTGAATGAAGAAAATCCATTCAACTTGAAACTTTGGGCTAATTGAACGAAGAAAATCCTTTCAACTTCTTTAACCATTCCACTCCAATCATCTATCCAAAATCTCCTACTCATTTCTCCCCTTAACTCTACATCTCTCTCATCATAATTAAAATAAGTAAAATAAAATTTTAAAATAATAAAAACTCACATAAAAATTTATATAAAATTGTAAAAACGATAGAATGGATAATCTAATTTTCAACCATGCTTAAATACTTTTATAATCATTATAAATAAAAGCAAAATATAGAGGTAGATTATGAACAATTTTACCTTCCATTTATTTATGAAATCTTATTGATATTTCATAGAATTTAAAAGAGTTTGAGATGCTATTTTTAAAAAAAAGACTTATTTTTCATCCATTTGATAATAAAAATAGACATTTATCTTTTTTTTTTTCTTAATTTTTTTACCTTCTTAATGTAATAAGAGTGGAGGATTTGAACCACCTAGACTTTTTGGTCACTAACATATATCAGTTGAGTTGTACTCAATTTAATTTTTTTTCCTTTCATTGTAATTTGTAGATCTTGGGTTTTTGTCATAGTGAAAATGGTAGAAATTTTATTTTTTTTTAAAAAATTATCCATAGATGTAAGAGTTTTAACTTTGTCATGCGCTATAATTATATTATACTTGATAACGTTTCTTTGAAAAACAACATAATAAATACAACATTTCTTTAGATCATAGTTGAATTCCTATTCAACTTCTTCATAAAAAAAAACTTAAATTAAATATATGATCACATAAAATTGAAAAACCAATGGCAGGTGGTAAGGGATCGTTTGATAATCAATTGATTTTTTAATTTTATTTTTAATTTTTAAAATAGGGCTAATTGGTATTTAGCTACATATTTCTAAATTTTAAAAACTTTTTTAAAAGATGTTCAGAAATTTCAAAAAAAAAAAAAAAAAATTCCTTTTCGAATTCAGTTTTCATTTTTTAAAAAAGCGCATATGTGAATTTAAACTAGAGTATGCTTATGAATAAAGAAATCTCTTTTTAGTCTAACGGTCAAGATTAAGGTTTTAAAATGTCAGTGTCATTCATTAACAATTCTGTCCACAACCGTGTTTTTCAATCGAATAATAAGAAGAATTTATTGTTAGAGGTGCTGAATGGAGACGAAGTTTATCGTGAAACTACAAATATATCTCTAATTCTCTTTGCATGCTTAATCTTAATTAATTATTTGTAATTAGAGCGTTATGATTCGTTGCTTCCACTATGCATGTTTCTTTTAATTCCATCAATTGTCAACAAAAATATTAAAATCATAATTTTATGAAAATTTTGATAAAATTATGATTTTGATGGATATTCCTAGAAAAATTATGAAATAAAATATCCGATAAATAAATTTAAATTAAGAAATAAAAATTTTATGATTTTCAAACAAGTTAATTATTTATATTATCTCTATATTAATGGCATTTTGATGCTTATTTTTTGTGTTTTATAGATATTTTTATAATATAATAGAAATATTGATTCAGCTAGCATGTAACTATCGAATCCATAGAAACGTGAAAATATCGACACGTCGATGAAAATTTAATACTATGGTTAACAAGTTTATTATTCATATGGTTAACAAATTTATTATTCATATTATATTTTAGGTCTGTGTTTGAATCTTAGAACTTCACATTTTTTCACATTTATTTATTTTCCATTTTATTACAATAATTTACCCTTTGCTATCAATCTTATCCACTATCATGAGTTGGGAGTGATTTTAAATCGTCAAAATCAATTTTTTTAACGTTTAAAATCACTATGAAAATGCTTTTGATCGTTCAAAATTAATTTAATATTAACTTTTACACTTTTATATTCACATTTTTATATCATAAAAATTAGTTTGAAATAATTAAAAATATGTTTAATAGTGAAAACGACAAGTGATTTATACCGTTTTAAAATGACTATCAAACATGATCCAAATATGTTCTATAAATTGTAACCTTTTCTTGAAAAAATCACTTTTAGTTTGAAAATAATTTGTTATTGTAGATGTAAACAATCATAAGATTTTATGCATATACTCAACTTTTTTTAATATGGGATTAATTTTACTATATGATATACTAAAATAAAAAAGGGTCCAAATGAACCAAATTCAACCAACATTTAGTATGCATGATGATGTTAAGCTACGAGACTCGGACCCCACTCCACAATTGAAAAAAAATTGAAAACTTATTACAATAATTAAATTTTAGTCTCCTAAAGCCTAAATATGAATCCAAGCTCAGTCCAAAGTCAATGGTTGACCAATACGGTAGTCCTTTCATAAATTGGATTGAATATGAATCTTTCTTTTTTAAATTGCGCTGGTCCAAGGTCAGCCTATTTGACCCGTATTTGGATTGAGCCATCTGGTTGGTCCAAAAGTGCAATTTAAATTAAAAATAATAAGGGTGTGTTTGGGGAAAGACTATTCTAAGACTATAATAACCACCTCTTGGTATCGTAAATACTATTTTGTATTCTCCAATTACTTATAGTCAACACTATTTCAAAATCTTCATTTGCAATGATTTTTATTTTTTATTTTTTATTTTTTACTACAGTGTTTACTATTATCTTTTTAAATTAAAATAGTTTATACCTGAAACACATGCTATTTTAACCAAAACTAAAATACGTCCTAAACACAAATTGTTATAACCCAACTATAATAACCTAGGACTATAAAAATAACTCCTTCCCCAAAAGTCCCCTAAATAAGGAGATTAAATGCAAGAGTGGGCGAGAGTTGGAAATTGAAAATCATTAAAAGATTACTCTATTCTTGTCTCACATTGAAAAATTTGAATAATGAACGAATTTGCATACTCAATAAACAAGTCTCTTCAAACCTATTTTTAAATTTAAAATGAGTATTAATAATATAATATATTTAAAGGGTCAATTTGAGCCTATTCCAAAGGGTAAGTCCGAGTTTAATCTAATTTTGGCCTATCGAGCAAGGTCGATGGATTGAGTTATAGCCTATATAAGAGGTTGAGTTGGCCTAAGCCTGGCCCAATCAATGCCTGAGACCCATAAAATTTGATGAGGCTGAATTAAATTGAAATAATTAAAGTACAACGTGCATAGCAAAGCAAGACTGATGACTTTAAGACCGACCAATGAAGTGAAGTCAACTCCATGACTCGGATCCGATGCTTTTCCAAGTGACTTCAAAGTCCTTCTGTTTGCGTTTTTCTAATGCTAATGTTTCTTGCTCGCGAAGCTTATGATTTCGCTATATTAGTGGGGATTTCTTTGATTTTGATGTGTCCTGCCAACAAACTAGAGTGGGATTTTCAAATCACTTATGGCTTCTGATTCTGTGCACGATATCAATTCCCTCTTTTCCTCCGAGGGCAGAGACTTTCTCAACCGCAATAATGGCGACCAAGTATGTTTCTTTTCCATATATTGAGTTGAGATGTTAATTCTATTTGTTGAACTATAATTCCATAGTTTAATTTCGTGTTGGGTTGCTGGATAATTAACTGACCCTGGAATATTTTGAAATTGTGATTCTTGTTTTTCACTCGATTTTCTATAAATTTGTGGAATCTGTAAAAAGGAATTAGCGAAATATACTCTTATCGCCCGTTGATTTGGTTTTTTGAACAGGTGAAGATCAGTTCCTTAATTGGAAAGATTGTGGGATTGTATTTCTCCGCGTCTTGGTGTCCTCCTTGTCGTCGTTTCACTCCAATATTTGCTGGGGTTTATGAGGAATTAGCTTCTAAGGGTGATATTGAAGTTGTCTTTGTTTCTGGTGACAACGATGAAGAGTCTTTCAAGGATTACTTCTCTAAAATGCCATGGTTGTCAATTCCATTTCCGAATTCAGATACCAATGAACGTTTGAATGAACTCTTCAAAGTCAGGGGAATTCCTCATCTTGTTGTTCTCGACGCCAATGGGAGGGTTTTGACTAACGATGGAGTGAGACTAGTCAGTGAATATGGGGTTAATGCCTATCCTTTTACTTCTGAACATATCAAATTTTTGAAGGAGAAAGAAGAGGAAGCGAAAAGGAACCAAACCATTAGTTCCCTTTTGGTTTCGAACTCGCGCAATTATGTGATCTCAAATGATGGAACTCAGGTATTATAGTTTCTTCCCTTTTTTTCCCTTGTAATCTTGAACTTTTCATTGGAATGATGTGATAAGAAACAAATGTTTGTGCTGTAGGTTCTGGTCTCTGAGCTAGAAGGGAAAGTGATAGCGTTATACTTCTCGGTATATGGCCATGAACCATGTGATGATTTTACGCCTATTTTGGTTGATACTTACAACAAACTCAAAGAGAAGGGACAAAAATTTGAGATTGTATTGATTTCTTTAGATGATGAGGATGATGACTTCAATCAAGCATTGAAAACAATGCCATGGCTGGCATTGCCGTTTCAGGATGAGAAATGTAAAAAACTCATTCGATATTTTGAGCTTAGTGATATTCCTACTCTGGTCATAATTGGGCAGGACGGGAAGACTTTGCACCCGAACGCAGTGGAACTCATCGAAGATCACGGCCCTGATGCTTACCCTTTCACTCCTGAAAAAATTGAGAAGCTTACTGAGATTCAGAAGGCAAAGCTTGAGTCACAGACTCTGGAGTCTCTTTTAGTTTCTGGGGATAGAGATTTCGTTATTGAAAAGAATGGTAAAAAGGTAATGGTTAATCGTTTCTACTTAACATAATCTCTGAGTTCAGACACATTGTATTGTGTAGTACTTCTAAGTTGCTTCCATCTGTATTCTTACGCTTAATTATTTTCTATTTGGCCAGATACCGGTATCTGAACTTGTTGGCAAGAACATTCTGCTCTATTTCTCAGCACACTGGTGCCCTCCGTGTCGTGCATTCTTGCCTAAGCTTATAGAGGCATATAATGAAATTAAACAAAAGGACAAAGAATTTGAAGTCATTTTCATTTCGAGTGATAGTGACCAAGATTCGTTTGAGGAATTCTTTTCAGGGATGCCTTGGTTAGCCCTACCATTTGGTGATGAAAGGAAGAAGTTCCTAAATCGAAGGTTCAAAATTGAAGGCATTCCTACACTCGTAGCCCTTAACCGAAGTGGTCATACTGTTTCAAAAGATGCTCGTAAGCTTATAACATCTCATGGAGCAGATGCCTATCCATTCACGGAGGAACATCTGAAGCAATTGGAGGAGCAGTTGGACAAAGAGGCAGAGGGGTGGCCTGAGAAACTAAAGCATGAACTACATGAAGAACATGAACTTGTTCGAACACGTCAAACTGAATATTCTTGTGATGCGTGTGATGAAATGGGATATGGTTGGTCGTTTTATTGTGAGGAATGTGACTTCAGTTTGCACCCAAAATGTGCTTTGAAAAATGATGAGGGAGCTGCGGAGCAGAAAGAAGGGTGGATTTGCGAGGGAGACGTGTGCCGTAGAGCCTGAGAAAACATATGCAGAATTGCAAAGAATATATATGAAAGGCTATGAGGGTATGTTATTTGCTTGTTGACTTATCTTCTGTGCTGCCTTGGTGTGTTCTCTGTGCTGTATACTACAGTTATGTTATTCCAGATCAGCTGGTCTGTAATGGGATTTTGTAGTTTAAAATAAATCAAAAGAAGTTGGCAGTTTCAAGCATTTTGTGCCCTTTATTTTTGGAATGCTGATTATGAAAAATACCAGATTGATTCAGTTTCTAATAAAATAAGATAACTTGCCTAAATCACAAAGTTTTTATGGGATTCAACACCAATTTCACATTTTCGTTCAATTGGATTATAGAACGAAGAGTGGAGTCTAAGGGGATGTTTGGCAACCCAATCTGAGTTTGGTTGAGTTGTATTTTTTACCAATTCAATGTTTGGCCCACCAACTCTAAAGATTGGTGATGTTGAGTTGGTTATTTTACCAACTCACCCTAACTCACCCCAAGTCTCCCAATTCTCCATTTTTCTAATGTTTTTAATAGTTTATCCCTTGACCACTGTCGGTGACTACCGGTACCACACTCCGGCGACATATTTCAATGACCATCTTCGGGTGGTTAACTTCTACGACCAACTCTAAGTTTCGACAACCACTTCTAATGATAACTCCAACGACGAATTTTGACAACCACCTTCGTACAAAGTAACTTTGACGACACACTCTGACTTCCATATTCGCATGATTAACTTCGATAACGAACTTCGGGCTCCACCAACCACCTCTGACGACAAACTCTAGCGACTAACTCCAATGACTACCTTCGAATAAGCAACTCCAGCGACATATTCCGACAATTACCCCATGTGGCCAACTCCGACGACCAACTCTAGGCTCTGATAACTTCGCCGAAGACCACCTTGGATGATCAACTTAAGTGACAACCACATATGACAACCAACACTAACATTCACTTAGGGAGGTCAACTCCAGCGAAGGCCACCTCTTACGAGACTCTTAATGACAATCCTATTTTTTGTGAACATGTAAATAAATCCTTAATGACAACCCTATCTTTTTTAAATATGTAAATAGACACTTAATGACAACCCTATTTTTTGTGTTCAACTCATGCGTTCTATCACTGTTAAAGTATATTGTAGAGTTGGTTATATAAATACTAGTATTTTGCCTACGTTAAATGCAATATTTGTATGTAGGTGGTTACTAAAAAAAGACTATGCAATTCTTTTGTAACTTTCTTGTTTTCCACTTCTGTTATTTTTTTTTTTAAATTCATATAAGCGTGGTTATTAGAAGAAAGATTGTGCTGAAAATGGTACTTTTCTTTCCTTTCTTTTATAATAAATTAGATGTTACGTTGTGTGGTTTCATACATTTTATTTTAGATCACATTTCTAGTTTGCCTCCGTTAAGTCTTAGTGTTTTGATCTAATTCATTTCAAACATTTAAAGGTACGTTGTAGTATATTTAATTTTAATTTTATTTGCATTTAACTTCATTAGTTTGTTGTATTTCTTGTAGGACCCAAAATAATTGCACATTTCCTCCAACTAATGGGCAAAAAACAAGAATTGGCTCTTTTTTTTTTTTTTTTTTTTTAATTAACATTTATGGTTGAGTTAAAATTAATTGAGAGTTAAAAATTGAACGTTAGGAAGTAGAGAAATGTTCATTTTATTGAAATATAACATTGAAGGATCCCAAATTGAAGGGAATCTTAAGTAGAAGTGGATCGTCCCAAACACCATTCTTTAAATAAATTAATTTTTATAGAAAAGAAAGAACAAGATATGCATTTACATAAATTACAACATGCTAAGTTAAATGAAAACTTAGGGTTCCAGAAACCCTTACCACTTTCTTCAAGTATCCTTGATCAAGATTCGAACACTATCACGATTGCTTCCTCGGTATTCTCAGGTAAAGAACCTAGGAGTGATGGGCTCTAACTATTTTGGAATGAGGGAATTTTTGAGTAGAGAGGATGAAGAGTTGAGATTATTCACTAACAACCCAAGACTCATGGAACAACTCAATGTATCTCTTGAAGAAGGAGACTCTCTCCTCTTTTTCAAAAGCCAAAATATTACCAATATATAAATATAAATATGATAACTAACTTATCATATAATATATATTAAATTATATGTTACATCAAATATAACATATAGTCTATAGTTTTAATATCATATCATATACAATATAATCTATCGTTTCTTTTCTCTCTCATATGACATTTAATATAAATCACATTTATATCAAATTTAACAATTATGAATCCAATTCATATAATTAATATTTGAATCATATTAAAATATTTATTTCCTCTCACTAAAGCTATAACGTATCAAATACATTATAATAATTATATCACAAATAATTAAAATAACTTAATTATATCATATACAATTAGATCCCTCAATGAAACAGTTCAAATTAATCCAAAAACTGATTCTCATTTAATCCTATTGAGCTACCAAGGGGACCTCATGGACCTGTAACTTGAAGCTCCAAGGATACATGAATAATTAATTAAACTCTTTAATTAGATTATTCATCATCCGTTAACTGTCGGGCACTCCACTAAAACCGATAGCTGCACTCTTTGTACTACAGATATATTTCTGTGTCCATTGGATATAACCAATCAATAGTACGATGACCCTTCACAAATTGCTCGTAACTACAGCTAGACCAAAATTACCGTTTTGTCCCTATAGTTACATCTAACTCTTTAAGTACCACTGATCCCTCTAATGAAAAATAGATCATAGTCCAACTATGATACAATCCCTCTCGGGCCAGGAAAGGGTGTGGCGCCATATTATTCAAGCCTCAGAATCAGCTCTCAAGGGAGCAATTTATCTACTTACCCCGACCTCGAGGAAAAAGTGAATTCCTTCTTGTGTAGTTATGTTCCAAGCTCCCTAATCAAACAAATCCCCAAAATGATAGGCTTATTGAGTCGGTGATCTGGCCACTCTCACCCATACAAATTAAAGGACCGCCCTCATAGGTAGGAGTTCACAACTCACTCAGGATTTAGGTCATGTTATCTATGGTCATCCTGGTGAAATGTAAGTCTCTATTATGAATGACGTTATATAATGAGATTAAAAATTTCGTGGTCCGGTCTTATACAAACTCCTTTATATGAAATATCCCCGTTCACATTTCTATACATGAATGATCAGGATTAGATCGCTTGTAGTACTTTACAATAATTGTAACACCTGCAAAGCAAGCCATACTCGTATTGTCACAAGGATAAGGCAGGATTACCCAGTCTTATCCATCTACTACAGACCATTTAGGTTATCATTTAAACATGATCCACCCGTATGTCTCTACATATATGTTTAAACTACAAGATAACATTGGATGTTAGTTTATTGGTTTGTGGTTAATGCAATAAAATGTGGAATAAAATATCATATATTTTATTAAAAAAAATAATGAGCTTGTTCAAATCATTTACAATATAGTCAAAATACAAAGTACACAAAAACTAGGGCATAACACGTGCCCAATATAAATCTCCCACTTGCCTTGTCTAAACATGGTCTGTCCCACAAACCTATACTCTGCAGGTGACTCTCAAACACCTTAGCTGTGAGGGCTTTGTAAACGAATCAGCAACGTTGTGCTTCAAAGCTATCTGTGTGACAATCACGTCCCCTCGATGCACAATCTCTCGAATGAGATGATACTTTCGCTCTATATGCTTCCCGCGCTTGTGACTCCTACGCTTTCGAGAATTAGCCACAACACCACTATTATCACAATAAATTGTGATGGGCTTTGACATGTTTGGAACGACTTCTAGATTAGTAAAAAATTTCCTAATCCTAACAGCTTCCTTAGTAGTTTCACAAGCCGCTACATACTCAGCCTCCATAGTGGATTCAACGATGCACCATTACTTGGTGCTTCTTCATATTACTGCCCTTTCTTTAAGAGTGAACACTGATCCCAATGTGGATTTCCTAAAATCTTTAACAGTCTGAAAATCAGAGTCTGTGTATCCTGTAAGGATCAAATCTTTAGAACCATACATGAGCATGTAATCCCTCGTTCTCCGTAGATACTTGAGGATGTCTTTAACAGCGATCCAGTGATCTAATCCTAGATTAGATTGATATCTACTAACTATCCCCAATGCATCACAGATGTCAGGTGATAACTGGTAGAAATACAAGTTATTACAACTCAAATAAGTAAAACAATGAGAGAATGCGATGGTAAAATAGGCAATATCATGTCCGAAAGCGCTAAACTGAAAGGAATTGTGATCGCAAGCGCTCATCGCATAAAAGCAGTTAATTTACCTATTTTGTGCAGGTACAATGCGATGGCATATATGAAATTATAATCCAAAGGCACAATGCATCAGCGCACTTGAACATTGCGATCGCAAGTCATGTNATTGCGATCGCAAGTCATGTGATCGTGAGAAGTTTCTTAAAAAGGTGGCCGAGACCTCGCATCAAGGCGACGACATAATAAATCATGATGGGACGGAAAGCTGATAATGGTCGATTCTGAATTTAGTTGACAAGCCGTTAAAAGCCACACTATAGCAAGTACACTCAACTTTCAGTGACTATTAAATGACACAATAGAGTAGGGGAATTAATGCCATTATTGCAATCATTAGCAAGAAAAGCTACTTCACCTTGAAATCTATAAATACTGAAGGCCACCAGAGAAAAAAGGGAGTTAGTTAGTTAGTCTGTTCATGCACATACTCATACATATACATAATGGAGGGAGAGAGCAAGGAGACGAGGAAGAAGCCAAGAGAAATCGCTTCCGGAAAAATCGAGAGACTGCCAGAAAGCAACACAAAGGAGAGAGGGCCATCACTTGCGAGAACAAGAATACACAACTAGAACAAAGTTGAAGTGATAAAGAGCAGTGTAAAAGGCCATGGGAAGCAAGACATTGTTTACCGGGCTTCTTGTCTCTCAAATCCATTTGTTATTTTATACTCAGTACTTTATTTGTAGAAAATGGAAACCTCATTTCAATCTATGTTCAATCTCTCCATACCACGCATGAGTAACTAAATTTCTGAATGGGTTGAGAAGTACTCAACTAGCATGACTTAAGATTTACATTTTATACGATCATCTTGTCTTATGTATGCATCATTCACCCTTTGGACATACTTGAGAGAGTAGTCTAAAGATAGAATCTAGACTTGAGACAGTCAGATTAGAATCTATGCTTGAGATAGTCGGATTAGAATCGCATAAACAAGAAGTAGAAACTTAGACATAAGTTCTATTACTATTTATACATCGCATGTGTCCTAGAAATAGGAACTATGGCATTTTGCATTGAGAGATGTAGTACTGATATTTGTGTGTAGCATGATCGCATAACTTGTGCATAATATTAGGAAATGTTAGCTAAACCCCTTCTCAACTCCTTCATCGCATACTTATCGTAACTCTACGCTTTCATCAACTCTGTGTTCAACTCTGTTGCATAGGAAAAAATTCAATCAAAACACTATCCACTTCATTTGTTTTTACTACCGCAATAGAATCAAAGTGTTTGTCGCATATCTATTTAGTAGTCCCTGTTTTCGACCCTGGACTTACCAGGAAACCTAAGAAGGTTTATACTTGGGCCTTGTTAGGAAAACTTGTATGATCACCGTATAACGTACATCACCGCAAACTCACACCATAACACACCATCCTTGTCAATATCCTCTATTGCCTTCTTGTAAGATAATGGATCCTCAACTTCACCATCAACTACCATAGCCATGATTTCTATTAAAACCATATAACGAACAGGTGGGCTCGCAACCTTCCCATTACGTCGAGGTTCCCTCAACACTTGAGGTGGATTTGACCTAATAGACGATCCTACTTCAAAAACTCTTGTTGAAGTACTAAGTTCTTCAACAACTCTTGTTGAAGATTCAATAGTTTCTTTGGAAATTTCATTCAATACAATCTTACTTCGTGGCCTATGCTCCCTTATGTGGTCTTCTTCAAGAAAAGTAGCATTCATCGATACAAACACTTTTTTTTCTTTAGGATCAAAGAAGTAACCACCTCTCGTTCCTTTGAGGTAGCCTACAAATAGGCACAATTTTGAATGTGGTTTCAATTTCCTAAGATTAGCCTCAAGCACGTGTGCTGGGCAACCCCAAATTCTGAAATGGCGTAAACTAGTTTTACGACCATTCCATAATTTCAAAGATGTTCTAGCAACACTTTTGGATGGAACATAGTTCAGGATTTATGTTGTAGTCTCTACTACATAGTCCCAAAACAAGTTAGGTAAGGAAGCGTAACTCATCATTGATCGAACCATGTCCAACAGGGTTCCATTTCTCCTTTCTGATACACCATTCTGTTGAGGTGTACCAGATGCTGAGAGTTAGGATACTATTCCATATTCTATCAAACAATTTTGGAATGTCAGATCCACAAACTCTCCACCTTGATTAGATTGAAATGTTTTAATCGTTCTGTTTAATGCATTTTCAACTTCAACCTCGAATTCTTTGAAGTTTTCAAAAGATTCAGACTTATGTTACATTAAATAAACATACCCATATCTTGAATAATCATCAATAAAGGTGATGAAATATTCGTAATCTCCTTTAGCTTTTACATTTATCAGACCACAGAGGTCTGCACTAGCTCTAAAGGTTCTTTGGCTATGTGACCTTTTCCAGTGAAAGGTCTCTTAGTCATGCCTTCAAGGCATGTCTCACACACAAGTAAAGAATTTTCTTCTAACTCACTTAGAAGTCCATTATTCACCAACCTCTCAATCCTATTGAGATTGATGTGTCCTAGTCTTAGGTGCCAAAGTTGGGCATTTTCTTTAGGAGAAATTTTAAGCCTTTTATGTTGAGCTACTGTAGTCTTAAACATTTCTGTGTTACTAAGGGCGTTAGTTGCTAACGGTCTTAGCACATAAAGATTATTTTCTAGTTTTGCAGAATAAATATCAACACCATTTATGGAAATAAACACTTTATTTACAATGAAGTTAATACAGTATGAATGTTCAAACAATCATTTTACACAAACAAGGTTCCTTTTTAAATCAGGAACTATATATACATTTTCTAAAACATGAAATTTGTTCTGTAAAGTCAACTGAAGACCTCCCACTACCACAGCCGAGATGACGTGCCCAGTTCCACTCGCATTGTCTATATGGGTGAGAGTGACCATGATAGCCAACTCAACAAGCCTACTATTTTGGGGATTTATCTGATTAGGGATTTAGGAACACAACTATACAAGATAGAATTCACTCATTTCCATTCCTTGAAAAAGTAGATAAATTGCTGCCATAATAGCTGATTTTGGGTCTTGAACAATGAGACCTCGACCTCTTACTGGGCCAAGAGGTGATAGTTTATAGTTGGATATAAACTATTTGTTCATTAGAGGAATCAGTGGTACTTAAGGAGTTAGATGTAACTGTAGGGGTAAAACGGTATTTTGACCCAACTGTAGTTATGAGCATTTGTGAAAGGTCATCATTCTATTGATTGGTTATATCCATGGACACAAAAATATATCTAAAATGCGAAGAGTGCAACTATCGGTCTTTAGTGAAGTGATTAGTAGTTAATGAATATTGATTAATTGAATTAAAGAAGTTTAATCAATTAATCTCATATCATTGGAGCTTCTAATCTATAGGTCCATAAGGTCCCCTTGCTAGCTCACAAAAGGATATTAACGAGGAATGATTTGAATTCTTCAAATCAAATGAGGGAAGTTTATATTAATGAGATTAATATATAATGGTTAATTATAGATATGATTTATAATCCAAATTATGTAAGAGAGATATATTTGAATAAGACTCAAATATTAGATACATATGAATTAGATTCATAAAGAGATGTATACATATAAATATGTGATATTTATATATTAATTAACTCCATATTAAATATGATTTAATATAGTTACTTACTTAATTAATTAATGGTTGATTAATTGATTAAAAAATAGTGGAGATTGGAGGTTAGCATAAATATATGATTTTATGATGATTAATTAAATGTATATTAAATGGGATTTAATATATGGTTATTTAATTAATGTGTCAATTAATTGAATAAGGGTTATTTAATTAATTAGCACTAAGGGCAATAGAGGAAATTCTTGGAGAAGGGGTTAACACTTCTTCATATAAATACATCCTTATAGCCATTTTAGGTAGGGTTTTGACATCACAACAAAAACCTAGCCTCCACCTTCTCTATAGAATTTCTACCATTTTCTTCCTCAATGTTCTTAGAGACCACACTTCCAAGTTCTTTGAATCCTAGAAAATAGCAAGATAATCTCATTGGTGGTGTCATTCTACGTTAGAGAAGTTCGAGATTATTGACAACGGTGGAAGAAGAAAACTAAAGGAATCAACAAAGGTAAGTTGTGATTTCTTATATTCTTCATTTTTCAAGCATGCTTATGCTTTCATTGAATGTTCATCCTACAAATGCATGATTTGTTTTCTGTTTTTTGTTTCTTTAAAAATCAATTATCTAAATGCAACGCGTTCACACGCTTTTGCAGGGATTCAATCCCTTCAATTGGTATTAGAGCCAATGTTTTTTTATATTTTAATTTTATGTTTTTTGAAACAAAATTCAGTTCGTGAGATGGGTTATTTCTTTGCATTTTTCTTGAAAATGTATGAGGTTTGACTTAATAGATGTTTTCGATATTTGGCACATAGACTCGTTTGACTTGATTTGATCATGTAAGAGGCCGTTGTTTTTGGACATTTTACTGTAAATCGAGTCTGTAAGCTCGTGTCCTTCATGGAAAAAAGTTGTTATGAAAAGAACCTAGGAAAATAAAGGCGGAACAAGAAAAAACGAAGAGAAATAGTGCAGTTCGGTTTTCAGAGACATCATTCACTAATTTGTCGATTACTGGAGTTTTAATCATTGAATCGAGCTGAAATTTGGTCAGTATGTTCAGGACACCTAGAGTCTTGTTTTGAAAGGTTGGATCATCGTTTTGAGCTCCGGTTTATCCGTCGTCGTCGTCGAATAGAAGCTGTTTTTTTTCTCTGTTTTCTTTTAGAATTTTCTAAAATCTAAGGTTTTAGATTTTATTTGTTTGTAATTAAATTAGTATAATTCGATTATTTAATTTAATTATTTTATAAAGGTGCCAAATATCGGTCTATTAATGTCTTTTATATAATTGAATGTGCATGAGATGTATGTTTAAATTGTATGATTTATGTGTTGCATATTGTATATCATATAGATTTAAAATTCCACCTTAGGACAAACATGTTCATGCATCATATCTAAATATAAATGTTATATTTCTAGATACATGATTAATATAAGCCTGCTCATGCATTATAATATAATTATATTATTTTAATGCATGTTTTAAGTAAGCATATTCATGCATCATAAATGTTATAATGTATGATGAATATGCATGTTTACTTTTGGGAAATTATTTCAAATAGTAAAATTGTTAAAAATATTTACAAGATATAGCAAAATTTTAGAACTATCAATGTCTATCAGCATCTATCATTGATAGTTCTAAATTTTTGTTATATTTTGTAAATATTTTGGTTAATTTTTCTATATTTAAAAACAACCATTTATTTTTCATGAATGATAATTATAAGCATTATAATTAGATGAAAAAATGAACTTTGCAGTGAGCATGACATTACTTAGATTAATATAAATGTTACATTTAATCAAAATCGTCTTAATGCAAATGAAAAAGGTTTTCGACAAATTCATTGTTTTATAAAGGTTATAAGTCCAATGAATTAGAATTAAAATTGATAATCAAGAGTTGCATGCAAACATAGGTCATAATTAATTTTAAATGGTTTAAAACTAATCCCCCTAGACTTATGTTAAACGGGTTTTTAATGAGATTAGAAATAGGATGATCTTTTCATTTGTTTTAATATGATTAAAATGAACTTGGTTAAAAGATTAAATTTATAGAATAATTGGCCATAAGGAATCTTTGTCTAAGGAACATTCTATCTTGGTTGAGGTATTTAAGTTGATGGAAATAGAACACTTCTACCTGGGAACGAACGTGGAAGGTGAATTGGGAAAATATTTTATAATCATGCAATAAATGATCAATTTTGTTAAAAAGTTTAATGAATGAGATCACATATTGTTAAATATTCAATATAAGCGTTATATTGAGCAAATTAACAAAGAACTTAGCTGAAAATTGATTAGCCCAGGAGGTAGAACACTTAGTGAGAGGAAAAAGATGTATATAATATGTTGTTTTTCCACCCACGCTCTCCCTAAAAGTTCATAGGATGAGATTCATACTCGACTTCGTGGTGCCCTGGGCGCATCCTCCCTTAGAAGGTATTTACATGGGTCAATATCAAGGTAAATGGAGAAAGTGTTTATAGTAAGTGGGAGAAGGACGTGGTGACAACATATTCTATGGTCTCCTTCGTTAGTTTGTAATGTTTCTTTCATGCTTGGCCTTGTGGTGTCCTAGGTGCACCCCCCCTTAGGAAGGTATTTGCATGGAGGACGGGCATTACAAACTCTAGAAATGGAGATCGCTATAATTAATTGTTCCAATCATGTTCTTCCCTGAGGAAGACTGGTTGGGGTAGGGTTATAGGGTTGAAAATAAAGGGTTACACTTACGATAAAGCATTAAAGCAGTTAATGTTTTATCGACCAAATGAATGGTAATTAAATATTACGTGAATAAGAAGTTATTCTGAGATAATATTTGATTGAGAGTGTCTCACTTCAATGATAGGAATAACTGTACACCCTGAGGTGACATTTATTCCAAATCACTAAATACATCATTGCAAAATAAATAATATTGGGTTCATTATTAGTTGTTTTTGGTAAACTGATTGGATTAAAATGAAAAATGATTTTTTTGCATGTGTCTAATATAAGTCATTTGTGTTCTGTCAGCATGTCTAGCTCAATTGTTATTTGGCTTGACGTCAAAAAATTAATTGGAGAAAATTATACAGCATGGAAAAATACGATAAATACGGTTTTAGTAGTGGATGACCTCAAATTTGTTCTCTTGGAGGAATATCCTTTAGCCCCTGGCCCAACACATCACGAAGTGTTCATGATGCTTATGGGATATGAACCAAGGCCAATGACAAGGAAAATGTCTAAATTTTGGAAGGTTTATCTAAAGTTCTGGCTAAAAAGCACGAGACCATGATTACTGCAATCCATATCATGGACTCATTGCATGCCATGTTTGAAAAACCTTCCTCACAAGCCATGCATGATGCTCTTATGTTCATCTTCACTGCACGGATGACTGAAGGATTGTCTGTTAGGAAACATGTCCTTAACATGATGAACCATTTCAACATCACTGAGATGAATGGAAGTCTCATAAATGAGCTTAGTCAGGTGAGCTTTATCATGCAATCATTGTCGAACAACTGCCTAGTCAGGTGAGCTTTATCATGCAATCATTTTCGAACAACTTTCTGCAATTCCGTAGCAATTGTGATATGAACAAAATTGACTACAACCTCACCACCCTCCTTAATGAGCTATAAACTTTTGAGTCTTTGATGAAAGCCAAAATAAATATTGGGGAGGCAAATGTTGTTTTCTCCAAAAAGAAAAAGTTCAATAGAGCTTTAACCTATGGAACTAAATCTGTGCCTCCATCTTCATCTGGTGTGAAGAAATGGAAAAAAAAGAAGGGTGAAAAGGAAAATAAAGCTACCACTGCTGCTGTTGCCCAAAAAGGAAAGAAGGTCAAGGTTGCAAAAGGAACCTGCATTTACTGCAACCAAGATGGACATTGGAAAAGAAATGACCCAAAATATTTGTTTGAGAAAAATAAGGAAAAAGAAGATAAATATGATTTATTGGTTCTAGAAACATGTTTAGTAGAAAATGATAACTATGCTTGGATACTTGATTTAGGAGCCACTAACTACGTTTATACTTCTTTGCAGGAAACTAGTTCCTAGACACAGCTGGCAGCGAGAGAGATGACTCTATGGGTAGGAACAGAAGAGGTTGTCTCAACAGTTGTAGTTGGGAGTTTAAAGTTGTTTTTGAATCAAAATTTATGTTGTTAGACAATGTTTACTATGTTCCAAATTTCAAAAGGAACATGATTTCAGTTCCATGTTTGTTGGAACAATCTTTTAATGTATCTTTTATTTGGGATAAAGCATTTATTTTGAAAAATAGTATTGATATTTGTTCTATAACAAATGAAAGCAACTTATATGTACTAAGACCATTGGTATAAAAAATGCTCCATAATATTGAAATGTTCAACACTGCAACCACTAAAACTAAGAAAAGAAAAATTTCTCCTAAAGAAAATGCTCATCTTTGACATCTAAGACTAGGTTACATCAACTTCAGTATGATTGAGAGGTTGGTTAAGAACGAACTTCTGAACGAGTTAGAAGAAAATTCTTTACCTGTATATGAATCTTGTAGAGAAGGAAAAATAACAAAACGACATTTAACTGGAAAAGGTTATAGATCCAAAGAACCCTTAGAGCTTACACACTCAGACCTTTGTGGTCCGATGAATGTAAAAGCTAGAGGAGGATTTGAATATTTTTTCACTTTTACAAACGATTAATCAAGATATGGGCATGTTTACCTGATGCAACATAAATCTAACACATTTGAAAAGTTCAAGGAGTATAAGCCTGAAGTTGAAAATTTATTAGGTAAAAAGATTAAAACACGTCGATCAGATTGATGTGGAGAGTACATGGATATTGAATTATAGACCTATTTGATAGAACATGGAATCACATCTCAAATCTCAACACCTGGTACACTTTAACAAAATGGTGTATCAGAAAGGAGAAATAGAACCCTGTTGGACATGGTTCGCTCTATTTAGAGCTATGCTTCTCTACCTATCTCGTTCTAGGTTATGTAGTGGAGACTGTAGCTTACCTCTCAAACCAGGTTCCATCAAAGAGTGTTACCAGAACATATTTTGAATTATGGAGAGGTCGTAAAAGTAGTTTATGACATTTCAATATTTGAGGATGTCCAACACACGTGCTTGTGGAAAATCCAAGGAAATTGGAACCACGTTCAAGATTATGCCTATTTTTAGTTTATTCTAAAGAAACAATAGGTGGTTTGTTCTTCGATCCAAAAGAAACTAAAGTATTTGTATTGACAAATGCTACTTTCCTAGAAGAAAACCACATAGAGAATATAAGCCAAAGAGCCAAATTGTATTAAATGAAATTTTCAAAGAAACTACAGAAACTTCAAAGAGTTGTTGATGTTGCCTCATCTAGTCAAACACATCCTTCTCAAATATTGAGAGAGCCTCAACGTAGTGGGAGGATTGTAACCCAACCTACTCATTATTTGGGTTTAATAGAAACTTAAACCATCATATTAGATGATAAGGTTGATGATCCATCGTCTTATAAGAAGGAAATGGTTGATGTTGGTAAAGATGAATGGATCAAAGCCATGGAACAAGGAATGGAGTCTATGCACTCCAATTCTGTCTGGAAACTTATAGATCAACCTGATGGAGTAAAACCCATAGGTTGCAAATGGATCTACAAGAGGAAACTAGGTATAGATGGAAAGGCACAAACCTTTAAGGCTAGACTAGTAGTAAAGAGTTATACCCAAGTTGAAAGAGCAGATTATGCAGAAAATTTCTCACTTGTTGCTATGATTAATTCTATCCAGATTCTCTTATCCATTGCTACATATTATGACTATGAGATATGGAAAATGGATGTCAAGATTGCCTTTTTGAATGGTAATCTTGACAAAACCATCTACATGACCCAACCAGAGGGATTCATTGAACAAGGTTAAGAGAAAAAAGTTTGCAAGCTTAATTGGTCCATTTATGGATTGAAACAAGCATCTCAATCTTGGAATAGAAGGTTTAATACTGCAGTCAAATCTTATGGCTTTGATCAAAATGTTGATGAGCCTTGTGTTTACAAGAATATCATCAATAGTTTAGTAGTTTTTTTTGTGTTGTATGTGGATGATATCCTATTCATTGGGAATGACGTAGGTTACTTGACTACCATTAAAGAATGACTAGCTATTCAATTCCAAATGAAATATTTGGGTGAAGCATAATTTTTTCTAGGGATCCAAATTATAAAAGATCGAAAGAACACATCACTAGCCTTGTCTCAAGCATTCTATATTGACAAAGTGCTTGTCATATATTTGATGAAAAATTCCAAGAAGGGCTTGTTACCTTTCGGGCTTGAAATTATCTTGTCTAAGGAACAGTGTCCTAAGACACCTCAAGATGTTGAGGAGATGAGACAGATTCCCTATGCATCTACAGTGGGTAGCTTGATGTATGCCATATTGTGTACTAGACCAAAAGTTTGCCATGTAGTGGGAGTAGTCAGTAGATATCAATCCAGTCTAGGATTTGATCACTAGACAATAGTTAAAGCTATTCTCAAGTATCTTAGGAGAACAAGAAACTATATGCTTGTGTATGAGGCTAAGGATTTTATCCTTACAAGATACACTGACTTTGATTTTCGGAGTGATAAGTATTCAAGGAAATTCACATCAGAATTAGTGTTCACTCTGAATGGAGGAGCTATAATATGGCGCAACATTAAGCAAGGTTGTATTGCAGATTCCACTATGGAGGCTGAGTATGTAGCTGCCTGCAAAGCTGTTAAAGAAGCCGTATGGCTCAGAAAATTTCTCACAGATTTGGAAGTTGTTCCAAATATGTCCTTACCCATCACACTTTATTGTGATAACAGTGGTGCTGTGGTAAACTCCAAGGAGCCTTGTAGCTACAAGCGTAGAAAGCATATAGAGTGTGAGTATCATCTTACTAGAGAGATTGTGCAACAGGGAGATGTGATCGTCACAAAGATTGCTTTGAAGCACAATATTGCTGATCCATTTACAAATGCTCTTATGACTAAAGTATTTGAGGGTCACCTAGAGGGTCTGGGTCTATGAGATATGAGTCACCTAAGTTAGGGTAAGTGGGAGATTTTATTGGGTATATTGTATGCCCTAGTTTATGGTATTTGTATTGATATTTTACTTTCCCACTCATCTTTCATTGTATGTTGATACGTTCCATTAGCTTTGGACAAGAGGGGGATTATCGGGATTGATGTCCTAAATCTTGTGTATCTCGTAGTTTGTAGTTTTTGTTAATATAAATTATTTATCTAATAAAGTTAGAGGTATTTTATTTGACATTTAGACAACATTAATTCATGGGGCTATAACCACTGGCCCGAGAGATGTTAGTTTATAGTTGGACTATAAACTGTTTGTTCATTAGAGGAATCAGTGGTACTTAAGGAGTTAGATGTAACTATAGGGGTAAAATAGTATTTTGACTCAACTGTAGTTACGAGCATTTGTGAAGGGTCATCACTTTGTTGATTGGTTATATCCATGGACACATAAATATATCTACAGTGTGAAGAGTGCAACTATCAATCTTTAGTGGAATGATCAGTAGTTAATGAATATTGATTAATTGGATTAAAAGAGTTTAATCAATTAATCTCATATTATTGGAGTTTTTAATCTGTAGGCTTATAAGGTCCCATTGCTAGGTCACAAAAGGATATTAACGAGGAGTGATTTGAATTGTTCAAATCAAATGAAAGATTTTTATATTAATGAGATTAATATAATGGTTAATTATATATATGATTTATAATCCAATGTAAGAGGTATATTTGGATAAGATTCAAATATTAGATACATATGAATTAGATTCATAAAGAGATGTATATATATAATATGTGATATTGATATATTAATTACCTCCATATTAAATATGATTTAATATAGTTACTTAATCAATTAATTAATGGTTGATTAATTAAATAAGAAATAATGGAGATTAGAGGTTAGCATAAATATATGATATTTATGATGACTAATGAAATGTTTATTAAATAGATTTAATATATGGTTATTTAATTAATGTGTCAATTAATTAAATAAGGGTTATTTAATTAATTAGCATTAAGGGCATAAAAGGAAATTCTTGGAGAAGGGGTTAACTTTTCTCCATATAAATACATCTTTTATCCTTATAGCCATTTTAGGTAAGATTTTGACATCATAAGAAAAACCTTGCCTCTACCTTTTCTCTAACTTCTCTTTAGAATTCTCTACTCTTTCCTCCTCAAAGTTCTTGGAGACCACACTTCCAAGTTCTTTGAACCCTAGAGAATAGCAAGGTAATCTCGTTGGTGGTGTTCTTCTACGTTAGAGAAGTTTGAGATTATTGACAACAGTGGAAGAAGAAAACTAGAGGAACCAACAAAGGTAAGTTGTGATTTCTCCTATTCTTCCTTTTTCAAGCATGCCTATGTTTTTTTTTTGAATATTTATCATAAAAATGCATGATTTATTTTCTGTCTTTTGTTTCTTTAAAAATTGATTATCGGAATGCAAGGCGCTCACACATTTCCTCGTGGATTCGATCCCTTCAGAAAGAGACTGTTCCTGTTGAAATCCAAGAAGTCCTAAATGAATATGCCGATGTCATGCTGTGAAGCTTGCCAAAGACTTTACCACCCCGAGGAGAGATCGATCATGAAATTGAACTAGTACCGGGAGAAAAACTGCCAGCAAAAAATACTTACTAAAGGCTCTTCCGGAACTCGTTGAACTCTGAAACAACTAGATGTTGGGGTTGATATCCTAAATCTCATAAGGTCATGTAGTTTGTAATTGTATTGTATAAACATTTTATTTATTTAATAAAATATGAGATGTTTTATTTGACATTTAGTAGATTAAACCCACAAACTAATAAACTAACATCCAAGGTTATCATCTATAGCTTAAACTTATATGTAGAGACATACAGATGGATCATGTTTAAGTGATAACATAAATGGTCTGTAGTAGTTGGATAAGGGTGCATACTTATCCTACTAACACTATGAATACAACTCACTTTGTAGATGTTACAATTGTTGTAATGTGCTACAAATGATCTAATTTTGATCATTCATGTGGAAACATGTGAGCGGGGGTGTTCTATACAAAGGAGTTTGTATAAGATTGGACCATGAAATGACTAGTCTCATTATATAACACCATTCATAATTGAGACTTACATTTCACCAGGATGACCATAGGTGACATGACCTAAGTCCTAAGTGAGTTGTGAACTTCTGCCTATGAAGGCCGTCCTTTGATTTGTATAGGTGAGAGTGGCTAGATCACCGACTCAATAAGCCCACCATTTCATCTGATTAGGAGTTGAGAACACAACTACACAAGACAGAATTCATTCCTTCTCTAACGTCGAGAAAAGAAGATAAATTGCTCCGTAAAGGGCTGATTTCGGGGCTTGAACAATGTGGTGCCACACTCTCTCTTGGCTAGAGAGGGATTTGTCATAGTTAGACAATGACTTATTGTTCATTAGAGAGATCAGTGGTTCTTAAGAAGTTAGATGTAACTGAAGGAAATCAGACATGAGGATTTCCATGAGCAACGGAATGATTGTTCCAAATCTCAATCGTATTTGAACATTAACAATTACAATCAAGAAACGAAAACATACAAGCTATGCACAAAACGAAACTACAAGATGCTTTACTAAGATCAAGGGGTATAATTCACATACCTTTGTAGACTCATCTTCAACACCCTTGATCACGAACTCTCGTTCACAGCAAGACGACAATCACAAAAGCTTGAACACTTTGACTACTATACTGCATGATTACAGCGACCACGAACACAATGATCTCTAAGTTCACGAACACAGCGAACGGCCTCCAAAAACCTCGACAATGTTGAGTTGAGTACGACACTACAGAGTGGCTACCTTGGTATTCTCGGTGTGAGAATCTATAAGTGTGGGCTTTGTGTGGCCTTGGTTAGAGGAAGAGACCGGACGAACAATCGTGTAAACAATTGAGCAAGTGGGAGATGACAAGGTCTATTGTATAGACGATGCCCAATCGTTTAGAAGAAGCTCTGCGATCATTTACAAAAGCTCGCGATCGTTAAGATATCATCAACTAAGTGACTATCGTGTAGATTCACTCCATAATCGTCTAGTCTCTCTTTAGCCGTCGTTTAGTAAATCATATTTACTTGACAACCTTTCCGTGAGTAATCCGAGAATAAAAACTCTCACTTCAATAACTCCTAAATTTAGGAAAACATTTTTCCTTTTATCTCACGATTACCATGAAACCACAAATAACCTCCCACTCAATTGGTTATTAGAGAAAAAGATTTAATTATCTAATAATTAATATTATTATAAATATAAATGATAACCAACTTATCATACTATATTTATAACCTATAGTTTTAATATTTCATCTCATGAAACATATAAACCATAGTTCTTTTTTCTATTCCATGGTACTTAATGTAAATCTCATTTACATTAATCCTCCACTAGATGTATCTCATACATCATACCGATCATATCATATATAATCGAATTACCTCTTGTCAATTTGAACATTTCAAATCAACACCAAGAACTGATCCTCAACTGAATTCATTGAGCTACCAAGGGGACCTTATAGACCTGTAGCTCGAAGCTCCAACGGTACGTGTATAACTGACTAAACTCTTTAGTCACGAGATCCACCATCCGTTAACTGCCAGACACTCTACTAAAGACCGACAGCTGAACTCTCCTTACCATTGATATATTATGTGTCTATCTTAACCAATCAGCAATGTGACAATCCTTCACAAATCGCTTGTAAGTACAGCTGGGCCAATAACCGTTATGCCTCTGTAGTTACATCTAACTCCCGAAGTACCACTGATTCCTCTAATGAACATAAGTCATAGTTCTACTGTGTGAAGGAAATTGGATTTGAGATTTCCATGAGCAGCGGAACAAGACTATTCCAAATTACAATCATGAATTAACATAACATTTACAGTCGACTTCAAACATAAACAGTTATACAATTCATACAGAGAAATTACAGCATGAATAAACTCAAATGAACAGAGATCAAACTCTACGCACATATGAGGATGCGTCTCCACGCTCTGTTGCGCGACCGCTCGAACAACAGTGACCACGAACATTCGATCTACATGACCGCAACACTGCACGAACACAACATGAACACTACGTGCTCGTCCTCAACATTCTTTTCGGTCACGAACTCTTCCACAACATGAACGACCTCCAGAAAACCTTGACGGTGTTGAGTTGAGTTTGACACCACCAACAAGGTGACCTTGGTATTCTCGGTGTGAGAATCCAAAGGTTGGGCTTTGTTCGGACATGGTATGAGGTAGACGAATGGAGGAAATATCGATCGCATACACGACTGGGCTAGTGAGGATGGCGGAGACCTATCGTATAGGACGATGCTCAATCGTTTAGATAAAGCTATGCGATCGTTTATTTTATTGTTTAGCTCGGTCTGTTGTCTATAGATACTACACGATCGTTTACCTTGGGCCAGCGATCGTCTAACAAAACTATGCGATCATTTAGTAAATACTACACGATCGTTTAGCTCGCACTTGCATGATTGTTTAGCTCGCCCAGCCTTCATTTAGTAAATCTAAATTTACTTGACGACTTCGTGAGTTTCTTTTTCGTGAGAGAAAACTCAAAAACCTTTTCAAATGTTTGTTAAAAACTTCTTTTCAAAATAGGAAAACACTTTCCTTTTAAACTCACGGTTACCATGATCCAAAAACGACCCACTACTTTGGTTATTTAAAAGAAAAATAATTAATTATCCAATAATTAATTATCTAATAATTAATATTATTATAAATATAAATGATAACCAACTTATCATACTATATTTATAACCTATAGTTTTAATATTTCATCTCATGAAACATATAAACCATAGTTCTTTTTCTTTTCCATGGTACTTAATGTAAATCTCATTTACATCAATCCTCCACTAGATGTATCTCATATATCATACCGATTATATCATATATAATCAAAATACTTATTGCCAATTTGAACATTTCAAATCAAACCAAGAACTAATTCTCAACTGAATCCAAACTACCAAGGAGACCTCATGAACCTGTAGCTTGAAGCTCCAATGGTACGTGAATAACTGACTAAACTCTTTAGTCACGGGATCCACCATCCGTTAACTGCCAGGCACTCTACTAAAGACCAACAGCTGAACTCTCCTTACTACAAATATATTATGTGTCCATCTTAACCAATCAGTAGTGCGACAACCCTTCACAGATTGCTCGTAAGTATAGCTGGGCCAATAATCGTTATGCCCCAATAGTTACATCTGTCTCCTTAAGTACCACTGATCCTTCTAATGAACATAAGTCATAGTCCTATTATAATTTAGTCTTCTCTTCCAAAGAGAAGCTGTGGCCACTATGTTCAAGCCGCGGAATCAACCCTTAAGGGAGCAATCTCTCTACTTATCCCTACTTCGGGAAAGGAGTGAATTCCATCTTGTGGATTGAGTTCCCAACTCCCAGATTAGAAAAGTCCCTAAAAAGGTAGGCATATTGAGTTGGCAATCTGGTCACTCTCACCCATACTAATCAAAGGACCGCCCACAAAGACAGAAGTTCCCAAAACACTCAGGATTGATGTCATATCACCTATGGTCGTTTAGGTGAGATGCAAGTCTTTAGTATCAACGACGTTATATACAGAGTCTAGTCATTTTGTGGTCCAGGTCTTATAAAAACTCTTTCTATAAGACACCCCCGCTCCACGTCTTCGCATGAATGGTTAGGATCTACCATCTGTAGTAGTTTACAACACTTGCAAACCTTTACAAAGCGGGCTGTATCCGTAGTGTCACCAGGATTAGATATCCCAGCTTTATCCTTATACTACAGACTGATTTAGGTTATCACTTAAGGCATGATCCACTTGTATATCACATATATATGCTTAAGTTCACATAGGATAACCAAGAAGCTTTGTTTATTGGATATGAGTAAATGCCAGAATTAAATAACATTTATTTTATTCATTAAACAATGTGTATCTTTACAAAACAACGAGACTTCAGAAAAATTTGGACACTGATAACGGGTAGAAATGCACGTTATGACAGTGCTAAGTTATTAAACAATGCAAGTTTGTGTTGATAAAATATATAAGATTGCGTCCAAAAAGCATTAAGTTCATAACATTGTGGTCGCATGCGTTCATTACATGAAAATAGTTAACTTTTCTATTTTTGTGCAGAATATGCGTTGATGCAAGGCATAAAATGCGATCATAGGAAAGCAACAATCGAGGGCAGAGTTACTGCAAGGCTTTGCGGTGATTTGTGCTCGCAAATATCTGCTCAAGAAGGATTGCCGCATAGAGCCGATGCAACTTGGTGGGCACATCTGGGTGAAAAGCATAATAAATCATGATGGGATAGAAAGCTGATGACGGTCGATTCTGAATTAAGTTGACAAGCTGCTAATGAACTACTGTAGCAAGTACACTCAACTTTTTGGTGACAAATATTTGACGTATCAGATAGAGATTTAATGCCATCCCATCAGTGCAATAATAAGAGAGAAGAAGCCTTTCACCTCAAGCTCTATAAATACCGAAGGCAACCTTCAGTGAAGGGATTCGTCTAGTTCGACAGTTAGATAATTCTCTCCATAGTTAGAAGTAGCCTTGTTCTTAGTTTTCTTTTATTTAGAAGGTGGAAGCAAGAGAAGTGAGATTATATCGAGAGATCGTTTCGGTGAACTTGGAAGAGTGCTGGAAGTGCCGAGATCAGAGAGAGAGCTAACTCTTGTGGAAGCAGGAGCATCTTTTGAGTAGAATAACAGTGAAAAATGTTGGGAAGCAAGGAATTGCTACCAGGCTCTCTATCCTTATCTTCCATTGTCATTTTGTACCACGAACTTTTCTATAGAAATGGAATCTACATCTTTATGTCTGTTCACTCTCTGTTTATTACACATGAGTAGCTAAATCTGTTGAATGGGTTGAGAAACACTTAGCTAGCATAACTGAGGATCTTCATTCTATGCGATTATCTTGTATTATGTATGTGTCATTCGTTTATTAGAGATACGGGGGAGGGTAGGCTAAGGACAAAATCTAGGCTTGGAAAAGTCAGATTAGAATCTAGGCTCGGGAGAGTCAAAATAGAATGCATAATCAAGAGATAGGAGCTTAAGAATAAACACTGTTTGCTATTAGCGCATCACATGCATCATAGAGATAGGTTATGATTGTATGTGGTCATCTTGTCTTTGTGTGCATCTTGCATCATCAGATAGGCAAAAAGTAGAGACTTAGGAATAAGCTCTATGGACATTATCGCATTCATCGCATTCGTCCTAGAACTAGGAGTACCGCATTTGCATTGGAAAATGATTTGCTGTCGCATGAGTGTAGCATGATCGCATAGTTTGGCGCATTCCTAGGAAACGCTAGCGAAAGACCTTCTCAACCCGTTCCTCCGCATACTCAGTGCATCTACCGCATAATCAATCTTTTCTCAAAACCGCCGCATACTTTATATACCGCAAACAATAACCCAAAACAACTCTTTGATTTATTGGTTATTGCAAAGGCTTCTTAAAAATTATCCCCGCATACTGTTTTCCGTAGTCTCTAAGTTCGACCCTGGACTGACCAGGAAACTCAGTGGGATTTATACTTGGATTATGCTGAGAAAACTTGTTGCACAATGCATTCCCATCACCGTAATTCATTTCATTATTTCATTGCATAAAATGACGCATCAAGTTTTTGGCGCCATTGCCGGGGACTTCGGCAATTTAGTGTGCTAACGGTAATTTTTCTGATTTATTTACAGCTCTCAATCTCTGGCGAATTATGACCCAGAGATTGAGAGGACATTCTGACGAAGATTGAGAGATAGTCGCCAACAATAAAAACCAGATAAAGACGACATGGCGGAGCAACCTGGAAACGAAGCACCAAATGAAAACAATGTCATGGTGATAACGGGCAGAAATGCAAGTTATTACAGTGCTAAGTTATGAAGCAATGTAGGTTTGCGTTGATAAAATATATAAGATTGCATCCAAAAAGCATTAAGTTTGTAACATTGTAGTCGCATGCGTTCATCACATAGAAACAATTAACTTTTGTATTTTTGTGCAGAATATGTATTAACACAAAGATTAAAATGCGATCACAAGAAAGCAACGGTCGAGCGCCGCGTTACCGCAAAGCTTTGCGGTAATTTGTGCTTGCAAACATCTGCTCAAGAAGGATTGCCGCATAGAGCCGGCGCAACTTGGTGGGCGCATCTGGGTGAAAAGCATAATTAATCACGATGGGGCAGAAAGCTGATGTCGGTCGAGTCCGAATGAAATTGACAAGCCGCTAACGATCTACTATAGCAAGTACACTCAACTTTTCGTGACAAATATTCGGCGCATCAGATAGAAAATTAAAGCCATCCCATCAGTGCAATCATAAGAGAGAAGATGCCTTTCACCCTAAAGCTCTATAAATACCGAAAGCAACCTTTAGTAAAGAAGTTCAGACAGTTAGAGAATTTTTCCTTAGATAGAATAGCCTTGTTCATAGTTTTCATTTTTATTTAAATGGCGGAGCGAGAAAAGAGAAGAGACGCCGGAAGATCGCTCAGGGGAACTCAAGAGAGAACCCGAAGGCATGAAAAAGTAGAGAGCGGGCCGACTCTCACAAGAGCAAGACTATCTTTTGAACAGAGTAGAAAAGACAGTGTAAAAGCCTTGTGAAGCGAGAGATTTCTACCAGGCTCTTTATTCTCATCTTGCATTGTTATTTTATATTTCAACTCTATATCTATATGATGGAACTTCTTTATCTACATCTATTCACTCTCTTAAAAGCACGCATGAATAGCTAAATTTATTGAATGGGTTGAGAAGAACTAACCTAACATGACCTAGGACCTTGATTGCATGCGATTATGTTGTTTTATGCTGTGCCCAACACCTCTTTAGAGCTACTCGAGAGAGAGTCTAAAGAAAGAACCTAAGACTTGAGAGAGCTAGGTTAGAATCTAGACTCGAGAGAGTAAGATTAGATCTGCATAAGCAAGAGATAGAAACTTAGAGATAAGCTCTGTTTGCCAACTTGCATCGCGTGCACCCTAGAGATAGGTTATGATATTATGTGGTCGCCTTATTTGTGTGTGAGTCATTTTGTCATCGCATAAATAAGAATAGAGGCTTATGTGTAGGTCCTATAGACTCGTCGCATATATCACATGTATTCTAGTATTAGAAGCCGTAACATTTGCGTCGAGAGATGATTTGCTATTATATGTGTGTTGCATGATTGCATAACATGAACGCATCCTAGGACGTGTTAGCCGAACCCCTTCTCAACCCATTCATTGCATACTCATCGCATCTTCCGTATTATTAACTCATTTCGTCACTCCATCGCATTCGTTTATTTTATTACCGCAAACAACAACCCCAAACAACTATTTGATTTCTTAGTTACCGCAAAGTCTTCTTGAAAATTACCACCGCATACTGTTTTCCCTAGTCTCTGAGTTCGACCATGGACTTACCTGGACACTCAGTAGGGTTTATACTTGGATTCCGCTGAGAAAACTTGTTGCTCAACACATTTCCATTCCCACATTCCATTCCATAATTTCATCACATAAAATAACGCATCACATGGCGAATCCAATCCTACTGGCAAACGATCGTAATAGGCCCATTCGGAACTATGCATCATCGAACCTCTACGATTTCTCCTCAGGAATCATGAGGCATGCCCTTGATGGATCTAGGTTCGAAATGAAACTGGTGATGCTGAAAATGATCCAGACTGTTGGACAGTTTGGAGGAAGGCGTGGTGAGGACCCGCACGTCCACCTCCGGAGCTTCATAGAAATATCTCTACTGAAGAAGTTCGACTGACGTTTTTTCCATTTTCTTTGTGTGATCAGGTACGAAAATGGGCATATTTTCTCGAACCGGGGGAGATGACTTCCTGGGAACAAGTAGTAGAGAAGTTTATGAAGAAATATTTCCCACCAACTGAGAATGCCAAGAGAAGGAAATTAATAACCAATTTTGAATAGGACATGGACGAATCACTCAGCGATGCTTGGACGAGGTTTAAGATGCTGGTAAGGGACTATCCACACAACAGATTACCAGACTACTTGCAAATGGAGATCTTCTATCACGGATTAAACCCTGCTTCACAGACCGCTGCTAATGCAGTAGTCGCTGGTGGTATGCTAGACAAAACATATGATGAGGCCAAGAACATCCTCGAATCACAAGGACTGGAGAGAGAGTGATCATAGATTGAGAATAAAGGATAATGATGCAAACAATGGTGCTATCGCATCACTTTAGAGTCGGATGACTGCGATGATGAACTTGATACAAGGAATCACAATCAACAGCCCAACACCATATAATGGGCAAATGAACGCAATCAATCAGATTGCAGCAAGGTGTGTGACTTGCGGTGAAGGACACGCAATCTAGGAATGCCCACAAAACCCACAGTCTATTTGTTTTGTGAAGAATAATCCATTCTTTAACATGTACAACCCTGGGTGGAGAAACCACTCCAACTTTGCGTGGAAAAATCAACAGCAAAATTTCCAATCAGTGGCATAAAAAGAAGGGCCACCCGAATTTTTCTTAGTAAATTTAAATTCTATATTCATGAATCCAATAAACAAAGATTCCAAGGCTATTAAGTTTAAGTTTGAACTTTATGTAGTGACATAAATGTGGATCAAGTTCAAATATATATAGCTAAAATGGTCTATAGTATATGACTAAAGTTGGGTGCCTTATTCTGGGGACACTACGGATGTGACCCATTAAATAGTTAGTACAAACGATGTGATCCTAAACCGTTCATGTAGAGACATGAAAATGGGGGCATCCTATGTAAAGAGTTTACATAAGACTGAACTATGAAATAGTCACTTTTACGTTCTAAATGCCGTTTAATATATAGAACTGACTATTTCGTTAATTGATGACCTAGGTAACTAATCTTAATCCTGAGCTAACTATGAACTCCTGTTCACTCGGAATTATCCTTAGATCTGCATAGGTGAGGGCATCTCATTATCGCTGACCCAATAAGCCTCCCATTTCAGGGGTAAGATCATGTGGATAGCTGGGAACATAGGGTGTAAGATGGAATTCACTCCTACCCGTTATAGGGATAGTAGATTGGTTGTTCCCTTTAGTACTGAATCCAGTCTTGAACAAGGAGCCCTACCCTTTCATTGGCCTGAGAGGGGTTTGGTTTATAGGTTGGACCTTAAACCAATGGTTCATTAGATGATCAGTGGAACTTAAGAAATAAGATGTAGTCTCGGGAGTAAAACGGTTTTTATGACCCAGCCG
This sequence comes from Benincasa hispida, assembly GCF_009727055.1. Taxonomy (NCBI): domain Eukaryota; kingdom Viridiplantae; phylum Streptophyta; class Magnoliopsida; order Cucurbitales; family Cucurbitaceae; genus Benincasa; species Benincasa hispida. The sequence goes on from NC_052354.1 coordinate 3,583,746, forward strand.
AGATTACGAATAAATTGTGAAGGATTAGCTTACTAATCATGGTTATATCAAATAGACACAAATATATCTATAGTGAGGGGAGTGCAACTATGGGACTATAGTGGAATGACCCATTAGTTAACGAATGTTGATTAGCTCCGTCTAAAGAGTTTAGCTAGCTAATCTCGAATCGTTGGAGCCCATGATCTATAGGTCCATTAGGTTCCCCTACTAGCTCATATGGAATAAACTTAGAATAAAATGATAGAATAATTCGAATTGTTCGAATTAGGTAGAGAGAGAGAAATTGACAAGTATATGTGATATAGTGGTCGGTTTTTCAATTTAGAGATACAACTTTAATATTTAAATATGATTTAAATATCAAGAATATGAATACATTCATATTCGGAAGCTCGAAAATAATAGAAATGGTTAAAGATGTAAAAAGTCAAAGAGTTGATTTTTGACTTTGAAAGTCAAAATTTGACCGACCTTATATTCAAATTTGATTTGAATTTCGAGAAAATGAATGCGGATTCATGCTCGGAAGGTCAAAATTAGTCAACACGAAAAAATCATAAAAAGTCAAAATGTTGATATTTTGGTCAAAGTTTGACTTTGACCAAATGACTATTTTGCCCTTTGACTAAAGTTAGTGGGAAATTCAAACTTTTGTTGGATAATTCCACTAACAAAATAGTGGGCTAGGTGTTGGCTTATAGTGGAGACATTAAGCCCACTAAGATAGTGGATTCTAGGTGTTGGGATTTTATGAAATTATTTCATGCAATTTTGCATGGCTCTTTTCTATAAATATGGGCTTGTGTTTTTTGATTAAAGACTTTTGAATTTTTGTAAAAATAGTTTTCTAAAATTGGGCTAAAAAGAAAAACCTAAACCCAACCAAAAATCCTTTATTCTATTTCCATCTTTTCTCTCTCTCGGGTTCTTCTTCCATCTGGTCCCACAACCCGATTTTGAGTCCAGAGAATAGTAGGTCAGATCTAGTGGTGGTCTGTTCGTGTTCGAATGGAGATAGACGAGTTTCGGGAGCTTCAAAGGTATTATTTCAAAATAACCTTAATTAATTCTTTTAGGGTTGCATGTTTATTTTATTGAATTAGAGTAAAATTGATTCTTATTTCCATTGCGCATGCCGTTTTTTCCATCATGTGGTACCAGTGCATGTTATAATTTTACTCAATTGCATGTGGTGGGTATCAATTTATTAGATAAATTGAGATTAGAAAGTAAAATGGTTTTTAGGTTTTGGAAATTAAATTAAGTTTTTTTTGTAGTATTAATTTGTAATTGCTCCCATGTTTATGAGCATTAATGTGTGAAAAAGGGTCTGTAAATTTACTAGAGTCATTAGAGTTGAAATTAGGTTGTAATTGTTCAGTTTCGGGAAAGAGGACGGGTTCAAAATGGAGAAAACAATGCTCATAGACACCGTTTTTTGCTCTCAGACCCGAGAAAGGGTGCTCCCAAACCCGACTCGCATGCTCCATGTGCTTGTCAACCTGAGACCTGCTCAGATCTGATCCGGATTGCCACTGCCTACTCGCGTCCGTGTTTCGCTCTGAGATCCGACCCGATTCTCTGCCCACCCGCTCAGCTTCGCGCGACCCTCGCCCTATGGCTTCCGTTGACCACTCCTGCTTTAGTTGACCAGCCGATCCATATGGTCTGGACTGGTCCAGTTGAGCCGGTTTGACCGGTCAACCTAATTTTTTGGAGTTTTTGGGCCGGTTCGAGTGTTTGAAGCTAGTTCGAGAGTGATTTTTTGTACTACACCAAATTATTATTGTAATAATTTAGTTGTTAGCTTAATTTAAGGGCCAAAACCAATCCATTTTAGGGTGTTTAATTAATTATGCATGTTGATGTATGTTTTAATTAAATTTTGAATCTTGTTGTGCATATAGTATGCCATATAGATTTAAAATCCCACCATAGGTAAACATGTACATGCATTGAATATATGTTATAATTGTTATAATGTATATAGTATGCATTAAGTTTTTTTTTAATATAAAGTGTTATATTAAAGCATGATCATTAAGTATGATTGTATGTTATAGATGTATGATTCTAGGGTTATAATGGTTATAATTTTATTTTATAATTGTTATAAAATAGCCTAGACTTTAAAATCTATAACAAAGGTAAAAGTTGCATGCTCACCTAGGATTAAATTGGTGCAATTTCAATCGGCTTTTTCTAAAGAGTTAGAATAGGTCGATTACTTGTTAAACAAAGAGTTATTTACTGACTCGGGGAGATCTTGTCTAAGGTTGGGGGTTCTTAAGATGACAGTTTACGGAACACCTCCTACCTGGAGATCAAACTGGCGTCTAAGTCAAATAATACTAGTTTTAATGAGCATGAATGAGAGATGTGAGGTAATAAAATTTATTTATCACCTAGACATCATAGGTTAAAATCCAGTATAAGAGTTATATATGGATCTATCACCTAGACTTAGGATATGTTTAATTTAGTCGAAATACATCTCTAAGTATTTTTTTTATACCCTAAACCATTATAGAACACTTCAGCTAGAGAGAAGTAGCGTACTTTTAGCTCTAGCGTCCCTAAGAGTTCACATCGTGAGGTCTATGTAGGGCTTTGGGCCGTGCTTAGGAGTGGACTCCCTTCGGAGAGTGTTTGCATGGATGAATATCAAGGTGAATAGGAGAAGTAGTTCATAGTAAGTGGGTGAGGGGTATGTAACAACATATCCCACGGTCTCTTCCATTAGGTTGCACCGTGAGATTCTTATAATGCGCCTGCATGTCTGCCCTAGAGCGACCTTTCCCTTCGGAGGATTGTATTATAGGATTTGGAACACTGCGAACTCCAAATCTGGATAGGCTCTCTTAGATCAGTTTTCATATTGACTTTTCACTTTCGGGAGCATGTTGATTTTGGTTTTTGAAATCCACAAATGGAAGGTTACACTTACAAGAATTACTAAGATGTTAGTATATTCTCGACCAAAGTAGTGGTAACTAAAGTGCTATAGGAACAAAGAGTTATTCTGGGGTTAGCATCTAGTCAAGATTGTCTTGGTTCAAAAGAGGAATAATTGACTGCCCTTCGGTGGAGGTTACTCTAACTTTTGAAATATCGTTGCAAAATATAATAATGAAGGGTACATAATTAGTTTTTGCTAAATTAAATTGGTTTCTTTGTAATTATAGTTTTTTCTCAAAGAATATGTTTATCTTTTTCGGCATGAATAGCTCAATAATTCAACTCTTAGCTTCTGAGAAACTAAACGGCGATAATTATTCGGCATGAAAATCAAATCTAAACACAATACTGGTAGTTGACGATCTAACATTCGTCTTAACTGAGGAATGTCCTCAAGCCCCAGCCTCAAATGCTAATCAAACTATTCAGGAAGCATACGATCGATTGGTCAAAGCCAATGAAAAGGCTCGTGTTACATTCTTGCCAGCATGTCTGATGTTTTGGCAAAGAAACATGAATCCTTAGCTACGACTAAAGAGATAATAGATTCATTAAGAGAAATGTTTGGGCAACCATCATGGTCCCTTAGACACGAGGCAATTAAATACATTTACACGAAGCGGATGAAGGAGGGGACCTCTGTTAGAGAACATGTCCTGACATGATGATGTACTTCAATATCGCTGAAGTAATTAGCGGACCCATTTATGAGGCTAACCAGGTTAGCTTTATCTTACAATCTCTTCTGAAGAGTTTTACACCTTTCGAGACAAATGCATCTTTAAACAAGATAGAATTTAACCCCACTACCCTTCTTAACGAGCTCCAGTGATTCCAAAACCTTACTTTAGGTAATGGGAAGGAAGTGGAAGCAAATGTTGCTACCACTAAGAAAAAGTTTTTAAGAGGATCGTCCTCTAAAAATAAAGCTGGACCCTTTAAAGCTCATATGAAAAAGAAGGGAAAAGGGCAGGCTCTCAAGATAAAAAAGGGAAAGAAGGACACAGATAAAGGAAAATGTTTCCATTGTAACCAAAATGGGCATTAGAAGAGAAATTGTCTGAAGTACCTTGCAGAGAAGAAAGCTGAGAAAATAGCACCAGGTAAATATGATTTACTGGTCGTTGAAACATGTTTAGTGGAATATGATACTTCAACCTGGATACTAGATTTAGGAGCCACTAATCATATTTGTTTCCCTTTTCAGGAAACTAGTTCTTAGAAAAAGCTTGAAGAAGGTGAGATAACCCTCAAAGTTGGAACAGGAGAGGTTGTCTCAGCTGAAGCAGTGGGAGATCTGAAGTAATTTTTTGAAGATAGATATCTAGTACTTAAAAATATTTTGTATGCACCTCTTATGAAGAGGAATTTGGTATCTATCGCTTGTATTATAGAACAATTATATACAATATCTTTTAATATAAATGAAGCGTTCATTTTTTGTAAAGGTATTCAAATTTGTTCTGCTACACTTGAAGACAACTTATATAAGTTAAGACCAACTAGAGCAAATTTTGTTTTAAATACTGAAATGTTTAGAACATTAGAAACTCAGAATAAAAAACAAAAGGTTTCTTCCAATGCTTATCTATGGAACCTTAGACTTGGTCACATAAATCTCAATAGGATTAAGAGATTGGTCAAGAGTGGACTTTTAAGTCAGTTAGAAGATAACTTTTTACCTCCATGTGAATCCTGTCTTGAAGGAAAGATGACCAAGAGATCTTTTACTGGAAAAGGTCCTAGAGCCAAAGTACCCTTAGAGCTCGTACACTCGGACCTTTGTGGACTAATGAATGTTAAAGCTCGAGGTGGGTATGAATATTTCATCAATTTTATTGGTGATTATTCAAAATATGGTCATGTTTACCTACTTCATCACAAGTCTGATTCTCTTGAAAAGTTCAAAGAATATAAGGCTGAATTTGAGAATGAATTAGGTAAAACAATAAAGACACTTCGATCATCAAGGTGGAGAGTATATAGACATACGATTCCAAGACTATTTGATAGAAAACGGGATCCAGTCACAACTCTCCGCACCTAGTACGCCTCAGCAGAATGGTGTATCAGAAAGAAGAAACCGAACCTTATTAGATATGGTCCACTCTATGATGAGCTATGCTCAATTGCCTGATTCCTTTTGAGGATATGCACTTGAATCTGCTGTCCATATTTTGAACAATGTTCCCTCTAAAAGTGTTTCAGAAACACCTTATGAGCTATGGAAAGGGCGTAAAAGTAATTTACGTCACTTTAGAATTTGGAGTTGCCCAGCACATGTGTTGGTACAAAATCCCAAGAAATTGGAACATCGTTCAAAGTTATGCCTATTTGTAGGTTATCCAAAGGAAACAAGGGGTGGTCTGTTTTATCATCCTCAAGAAAACAAGGTATTTTTATAAACAAATGCCACATTCCTAGAGAAAGACCACATTAGAAATCATCAACCAAACAGTAAAATAGTGTTGAAAGAAATTTTAAAAAACGCTACAGATAAAGCTAGTTCATCTACTAAAGTAGTAGATAAAACTAGTATATCAGGTCAGTCACATCCTTCTCAAGAGTTGAGAATGCCTCGACGTAGTGGGAGGGTTGTTCATCAGCCTGACTGTTACTTGGGTTTGGGTTTAACAAAAATACAAGTCGTTATACCTGATGACGACATAGAGGATCCATCGACCTATAAACAAGTGATGAAAGATGTGGACCGTGATCAGTGGATCAAAGCCATGGACCTCGAAATGGAGTCTATATACTTCAATTCTCTCTGGAAACTTGTAGATCAACCAAATGATGTAAAACCAATTGGTTGTAAGTGGATCTACAAGAGAAAACAAGACCAAGCCGGTAAAGTATAGACTTTTAAGGCTCGACTTATGGCAAAAGGGTTATACCCAGAGAGAGAGAGTAGACTATGAAGAAATTTTCTCTCCCTTTGCCATGCTTAAGTCGATTAGGATACTCTTATCCGTTGCCACCTTTTATGACTATGAAATTTGGCAAATGGATGTCAAGACAACCTTTCTAAATGGCGATCTTGAAGAGAGTATTTATATGGCTCAACCAGAGGGGTTTATTGCATAGGGTTAAGAACAAAAGGTTTGTAAGCTTCAAAAATCCATTTATGGGTTGAAATAAGCTTCTAGATCTTGGAATATAAGGTTTGATACTGCGATCAAATCTTATGGCTTTGAACAGAATGTTGACGAGCCTTCTGTTTACAAAAAGATCGTCAATTCTACTATAGCCTTCTTAGTTTTATATGTCGATGATATTCTACTCCTTGGGAATGACGTAGGATATCTTCTTGACGTCAAACAATGGCTAGATACACAATTCCAAATGAAAGATTTAGGAAATGTGCAATATATTCTTGGGATCCAAATTGTTCGGAATCGCAAGAATAGGACACTAGCCATGTCTCAAGCATCTTATATAGACAAAATGTTGTCTATATATAAAATGCAAAATTCCAAAAAGGGTCTGTTGCCTTTCAGACATGGAATTCATCTGTCAAAAGGACAATGTCCTAAGACACCCCAAGAAGTTGAGGATATGAGAAATATTCCCTATTCCTCCGAAGTTGGAAGCCTGATGTATGCAATATTATGTACTAGACTTGACATATGCTACTTAGTAAGGATCGTCAGTAGATACCAGTCTATCTTGGACGTGATTAGTGGACTGCCGTTAATAACATCTTAAAGTATCTCAGAAGAACTAGGGACTACATGCTCATGTATAGTGCAAGGATTTGATCCTTATTGGATACACGGACTCTGATTTCCAAACTGATAAAGATGCTGGAAAGTCTACATCTGGATCAGTGTTCACTTTTAACGAAGGAGCAGTAGTATGGAGAAGCGTAAAACAGACCTGTATAGCTGACTCCATAATGGAAGCTGAATACGTAGTTGCTTGCGAAGCAACAAAAGAAGCAGTATGGCTGAGAAAATTCTTGACAGATTTGGAAGTTCTTCCAAATATGCATCTACCCATCACTTTGTATTGTGACAACAGTGGTGCAGTTGTAAATTCAAAAAATCTCGAAGCCATAAACGAGGAAAGCACATCGAATGCAAGTACCACCTTATCTGGGAAATCGTACACCTAGTGACATTATAGTGACCTAGATACCTTCTGAGCAAAACATTGCCGATCCTTTTACAAAAACCCTCATGGCTAAAGTTTTTTAAGGTCTCCTATAGAGTTTAGGTCTACGGTGTTTCTAAACTAGGACAAGTGGGAGATTATGTTGGGTGTGAATGCCCTAGTTTATTGTATTCATATGTTTATTGTACTCATATGTAATATTAATTTCTCACAGTTAAATTCAGCATCATTTGATCCTACTAGGAGTTTTAGTCCAAGTGGGAGTTTGTTGGATTTTAATGACCTAAAACTCGTAGTTTGTAATATCATATTCTTGTTCAATAAAGCAGTTATTGAAAATCTTTAGTAAATTTAAATTCTATATTCATGAATCCAATAAACAAAGGTTCCAAGGCTATTAATTTTAAGTTTAAACTTTATATAGTGATATAAATGTGGATCAAGTTCAAATATATATAGCTAAAATGGTCTATAGTATATGAATAAGGTTGGGCGCCTTATTCTGGGGACACTACAAATGCGACCCATTTTGTAGTTAGTACAAATGATGTGATCCTAAACCGTTCATGTGGAGACATGAAAATGGGGGCATCCTATGTAAAGAGTTTACATAAGACTGAACCATGAAATAGTCACTTTTACGTTCTAAATGCCGTTTAATGTATAAAACTGACTATTTCGTTAATTGATGACCTAGATAACTTAATCTTAATCCTGAGCTAACTATGAACTCCTGTTCACTCGGAATTATTCTTAGATCTACATAGATGAGGGCAGCTCATTATCGTTGACCCAATAAGCCTCCCATTTCAGGGGTAAGATCAGATGGATAGCTGGGAATATAGGGTGCAAGATGGAATTCACTTCTACCCGTTATAGGGATAGTAGATAGGTTGTTCCCTTTAGTACTGAATCCAGTCTTGAACAAGGGGCCTCACCCTCTCATTGGCCCGAGAGGGGTTTGGTTTATAGTTGGACCTTAAACCAATTGTTCATTAGAGGATCAGTGGAACTTAAGGAATAAAATGTAGTCTCGAGGTAAAACGGTTTTTATGACCCAGCCGAGATTACGAACAACTTGTGAAGGATTAGCTTACTAATCATGATTATATCAAATGGACACAAATATATCTATAGTGAAGGGAGTGCAACTACGGGACTATAGTGGAATGACCCATTAGTTAACGAATGTTGATTAGCTCCATCTAAAGAGTTTAGCCAACTAAGCTCGGATCGTTGGAGCCATGATTTATAGGTTCATTAGGTTCCCCTACTAGGTCATATGGAATAAACTTAGAACAGAATGATAGAATAATTCAAATTGTTCGAATTAGGTAGAGAGAGAAACTGACAAGTATATGTGATATAGTGGTCGATTTTTCAATTTAGAGATACAACTTTAATATTTAAATGTGATTTAAATATCAAGAATATGAATACGTTCATATTCGGAAGCTCAAAAATAATAGAAATGGTTAAAGATGTAAAAAATCAAAGAGTACTTTTGACTTTGAAAATTCAAACTATGACCGAAGTTATATTCAAATGTGATTTTAAGTTCGAGAAAATGAATGCAGATTCATGCTCGGGAGGTCAAAATTAGTCAACATGGAAAAAATCTTAAAAAGTCAAAAAGTTGACTTTTTGGTCAAAGTTTGACTTTGACCAAATGACTATTTTGCCCTTTGACTAAAGTTAGTGGGAAAATCCAAACTTTTTATGGATAATTCCACTAACAAAATAGTGGGCTAGGTGTTGGCTTATAGTAAAGACATTGGAATTTTATGAAATTATTTCATGCAATTTTGCATGACCCTTTTCTATAAATATGGGCTTGTGTTTTTGGATTAAAGACTTTTGGATTTTTACCAAAATAGTTTTCTAAAATTGGGCTAAAAAGAAAAACCCAAACCTAACTAAAAATCCCTTCTTCTATTTCCATCTTTTCTCTCTCTCGGGTTCTTCTTCCATCCGGTCCCACAACACGGTTCTGAGTCTAGAGAATAGTAGGTCAGCTCTAGTGGTGGTCCGTTCGTGTTCGGGTGGTGATAGACAAGTTTCGGGAGCTTCAAAGGTATTATTTCAAAATAACCTTAACTAATTCTTTTAGGGTTGCATGTTTATTTTGGGTAATTAGAGTAAAATTGATTCTCATTTCTGCTGCGCATGCCGTTTTTTCCATCAACTATGTGTACCGGATACTGCTCATCAACGCACATTTTTGCAATGTCATGATTCACCATATGGCAGACACTTTGGAGGGCAACACATCGCAGCGAAAGTATTACGAAGTGGGTACTATTGGCCAACACTGTTTAAGGATGCCAGAGACTACGTGATGAAGTGTCACCAGTGCCAACGCACGGGTAACATTTCATGGAAACATGCGATGTCCATGAACATCATTTTAGAACTGGATTTGTTTGATGTCTAGGGCATTGATTTCATGGGACCATTTCCACCTTCAAATGGTCACAAGTATATTCTGTTAGCTGTTGACTACGTGTCCAAGTGGGTAGAAGCAGTAGCAATCACCGCAAGTGATGCGATAGTAGTCTCTAAATTCCTTAAAAAGAAAATATTTTCATGCGTTTTGGCACTCCACGGCCATAATAAGTGACGAAGGCTCCCACTTTGTCAATTACTCTTGTCAAAAATCTGCTGCTGAAATATAATATCCTCCACAAAGTGGCCACCGCATACCGTCCATAGACGGATGGTTAGGCTGAAGTGTCCAACCGAGAAATTAAGTTGATATTGGAGAAGGTGGTAAAGCCTTTGCGAAAAGATTGGGCAACAAAGTTGGATGATGCGCTGTGGGCATACCAGACTGCCTATAAAACTTTAACAGACATGTCTCTGTATGCGTTGGTATTCGGTAAAGGATGTCATTTACCACTGGAGCTAGAGCACAAAGCGCTATGGGCAGTGAAGAAGCTTAACTTCGACTTAAAAGCAGCAGGGGAAGCATGAAAACTACAACTGGTCGAGCTTGATGAGTGGAGAACACAAGCTTATGAAAATGCCAAAATATACAAAGAATGAGCAAAACATTTGCATGATAGCTGGCTATGTGGTAAAAATATCTACGTCGGACAAAAGGTCTTACTTTTCAATTGACGGTTACGGCTCTTTCCTGGCAAGTTAGAGTCATGCTAGTCTGGACCCTTTATAAAGAAATATTCCCGCATGGTGCGGTTGAGCTGATTACTGAAGAAGGGACCCATACATTTAAGGTTAACGGGCAAAGAGTCAAAGCATATTGTGGGAGTGCTTTTCAGCGAGAAAAGATCTTTGTAGACTTGAGAAATCCGGAATGAAGGAAAATGGAGTGGCCCCTGCGTTGGCATCCGATAGAAAATCATTTGAGGCGCAAGTCTTTTGGAGTATCCTTTGTCTTACTTATGATTCATGAACTTTCACTACTATGATGTTGTTACAATTATCAGTTATCTATCTTCATTTTACTTTTTTTTTAAAAAAAGGAGATTTTTTTTAACTTCATTTTTTTTATTATTAATTGACCCTCTCAATGTTTTCTTTGCAAATGATCGAGGTAAACGATTGCGGAGGCGCTACACGAAGACGTAGCTACTTTATTTCGTCGCCGCAATTCAAAGAAAGTAGATCGCCACAAAGCAGGATGCGTCAACAAATAATGCGGGCGACATCGCAAATTTGAGGGTTGTATTTTTCCCTGACTTTATTCCAAATTCTGCAATATCGCATCACATTTTAATTTTGAAAATTTTATCACCGCATCCTCTTTGGTTACCGCAATCATTCAATATTGATCAATTTAGTAATTCACCGCATACTTTCTCTTTGCCAATTATGATTTCAATGATGAAACACATGCTTCTATTTTTTCGTATACACTAGAGTCAAATTAATTTTAGGACAGTCACTTCATGAAATATTTTTAGAAGTTAGTGGTTTGCTAGTTTTCTTTCAAACTGACCCTTTATCAAACTTCCTAAACATCCCATGACTTCTTTCACTCTTTTGGCAATGAGGACATTGCTGCATTTTAAATTTGGGGGTGAGGTTTTTATTTTTGACCTTGTTATTTTTAACTCTATAAAAAAAATCATAATGTTGCGATCGGATCTTACTCGTAGTTGGATATCCGCATGACCCATGTGAGGGCAAGCCAAAACGAAGGTAGGAAACGTGATCAACGCATAAAAAATGACCGCGACTCCGCTGCCAAATCGGTATGAGTTTAGTCTGAGAAAGAGTGCCTTGCTCGTAGTTGGATGTCTACATGACACATGTGAGAGCAAGCCAAAACAAAGGTAAGGCACTTGGATCAGCATAAGGTTAGAGAGAAAAATAAAAAAAAGTAATTTTTAAAATAAGCAAGGATAAAATTCATTTAACACCCAGTGAAAAAAGTTTTTTTTTTTTTGAAAAAACTCATGCGATGTTCTGGAATCTAGTAAAGTCTTTTTGAAGGTTAAACTTGCGGTCCCTAAATTTTAGAAATATTTTAAAAAGAGACTTGGATAAGAATTAAGGAAATTTTGGTGTATAGGATTTGAATAAGGCATCCTTGAGAAATCTAGGAAAGAGATTGCGGTCGACTTTATAATGGAAATCTTTAACTTATGCTTGAGGACAAACATTGTTTAAATTTGGGGGAGTGATAACGGGCAGAAATGCACGTTAGTACAGTGCTAAGTTATTAAACAATGCAGGTTTGCGTTGATAAAGTATATAAGATTGCATCCAAAAAGCATTAAATTCATAACATTGCGGTCACATGCGTTCATCGCATGAAAATAGTTAACTTTTGTATTTTTATGCAGAATATGTATTGACGCAAGGCGTAAAATGCAATCACAGGAAAGCAATGGTCGAGCGCAGCGTTACTGCAAGGCTTTGCGGTGATTTGTGCTCACAAATATCTGCTAAAGAAGGATTGCCGCATAGAGCTGGCGCAACTTGGTGGGCGCATCTGGATGACAAGCATAATAAATCACGATGGGATAGAAAGCTGATGATGGTCGATTCCGAATTAAGTTGACAAGCCGTTAACGAACTACTGTAGCAAGTACACTCAACTTTTCAGTGACAACTATTCGGCGTATCAGACAGAGAATTAATGCCATCCCATCAGTGCAATTATAAGAGAGAAGAAGCCTTTCACCCCGAAGCTCTATAAATACCAAAAGCAACCTTTAGTGAAGGGGTTTGTCTAGTTCGACAGTTAGATAATTCTCTCCATAGTCAGAAGTAGCCTTGTTCTTAGTTTTCTTTTATTTAGAAGGTAGAAGCGAGAGAAGTGAGATTGTACCGAGAGATCATTTCGGTGAACTTGGAAGAGTGCTGGAAGCACCGAGATCAGAGAGAGGGCCAACTCCTATGGAAGCAGGAGCATCTTTTGAGCAGAATAACAGTGTAAAAGCCTTGGGAAGCAACAAATTACTACCAGGCTCTCTATCCTTATTTTCCATTGTTATTTTGTACCACATACTTATCTATAGAAATGGAATCTACATCTTTATGTCTGTTCACTCTCTGTTTATTACGCAGAGTAGCTAAATCTATTGAATGGGTTGAGAAGCACTTAGCTAGCATAATTGGGGATCTTCATTCTATGTGATTATCTTGTATTATGTATGCGTCATTCGTTCATTAGAGATACTTGAGAGGGTAGGCTAAGGACATAATCTAGGCTTTGAAAAGTCAGGTTAGAATCTAGACTTGGAAGAGTCAGATTAGAATGCATAATCAAGAGATAGGAGCTAGGAATAAGCACTGTTTGCTATTAACGCATCACATGCATCCTAGAGATAGGTTTATGATTGTATGCGGTCACCTTGTCTTTGTGTGCATCTTGCATCATCGCATAGGTAAAAGTAGAGACTTAGGAATAAGCTCTATGGATATTATCGCATTTATCGCATGCGTCCTAGAACTAAGAGTACTGCATTTTCATTGAAAAATGATTTGCTGTCGCATGAGTGTAGCATGATCGCATAGTTTGGCGGCATTCTCAGGAAACGCTAGCGAAAGACCTTCTCAACCCGTTCCTCCACATACTCAGTGCATCTACGTATAATCAATCTTTTCTCAAATCCGCCACATACTTTTTATACTGCAAACAACAACCCAAAACAACAACTTTGATTTATTGGTTACCGCAAAGTCTTCTTAAAATTATCATCGCATACCATTTTCCCTAGTCCCTGAGTTCAACCCTAGACTTACCAGGAAACTTAGCGGGATTTATACTCAGATTCTGCTTAGAAAACTTGTTACACAAACGCATTCCCATCACCACAATTCACTTCAATATTTCATTGCATAAAACGACGCATCAAACACCAATCCAAACACTATGACTAAGTTCTCTCTTCCAAAGAGAAGCTATGGCCACTATATTCAAGCATCGGAATCAGCCCTTAAGGAAGTAATCTTATCTACTTACCCCTGCTTCGGGGAAGGAGTGAATTCCATCATGTGTAACTGAGTTCCCAGCTCTCAAATCAGACAAGTCTCTGAAAAGGTAGGCATGTTGAGTTGGCAATCTGGCAAATCATACCCATACTAATCAAAGGACCGCCCTCAATGGCAGCAGTTCCTAAAATACTCAGGATTTAGGTCATGTTATCTATGGTTGTTTAGGTGAGATGCAAGTCTCTAGTATCAACGACGTTATATACAAAGACTAGTCATCTTGTGGTCGATCTTATACAAACTCTTTGTATAGGACACCCCGCTCGCATGTCTCCACATGAATGGTTGGGATTCTACCATCTTAGTAGTTTACAACACTTGCAAACCTCTACAAAGCGGGCCGTATCCATAGTGTCACAAGGATCAGGTATCCCACCTTAATCCTTATACTACAGACCTATTTAGGTTATCACTTAAGGCATGATCCACTTGTATATCTCATATACATGCTTAAGTTTACATACAATAACCATGGACCTTTGTGAAGGAAATTGAATCCGACGATTTCCATAAGCAGTGGAATAAATCATTCCAAATTACAATCATGAATGAACATTACAATTACAATCACATACAGTTATGTAATTCATATAGAAATTACAGCATGATACAAATAAACAAGGAGAATGCTACGAACATTTTTTGACTTGTCTCCATGCTCCTTGCTCATGAACGCTCAAACACAACAACCTCGAATGCTCAAACAACATGACAGCTCCGCAGCATGAACACCGCAATCGCCTCGATCACAAACACCCCAACAACACGAACGACTTCCACAGAACCTCGATGGTGTCGAGTTGAGTATGACACCACCAAGAAGGCTACCTTAGTATTCTCGGATTGAGAATCCAGAGGGTAAGCTCTATGTGGACTTGGTATGAGGTAGACGAAGGAGGATACAACAATCATGTACACGATTGGGCAGGTCGAAAATGGCTGAAACCTATCGTTTAGGTCGATGCCCAATTGTTTAGCAAAAGCTAAGCGATCGTCTAGTAAAAGCTAAGAGATCGTTTAGCTCATCGCTTAGTACCATGTATGTCGCTTACAAAAAACTACATGATCATTTAGCTCACTCAAGCTGTCGCTTAGTAAATCGGTATTTACTTGACAGCTTCATTTCCATGAGATTCTTTTTCCGAGAGAAATCTCAAAACAATTTTTGCCAAAATTTACTTAAATTAGGAAAACAATTTTCCTTTTATCTCACGGTTACCATGAACCTCCAATAACCTCCCACTCAATTGGTTATTAGAGAAAAAGATTTAATTATCCAATAATTAATATTATTATAAATATAAATGATAACCAACTTACCATACTATATTTATAACCTATAGTTAATATTTCATCTCATGAAACATATAAACCATAGTTCTTTTTCTATTTTATGATACTTAATGTAAATCTCATTTACATCAATCCTCCACTAGATGTATCTCATACATCATACCGATTATATCATATATAATGAAAATACATCTTGTCAATTTGAACATTTCAAATCAACACCAAGAACTGATCCTCAACTGAATCCATTGAGTTACCAAGGGAACCTTATGGACCTGTAGCTCGAAGTTCCAACGGTATGTGAATAACTGACTAAACTCTTTAGCCACAGGATCCACCATCTGTTAACTGCCAGGCACTCCACTAAAGACCGATGACTGAGCTCTCCTTACAATATATATATTATGTGTCCATCTTAACAAATCAGCAGTGCGACAACCCTTCACAGATTGCTCGTAAGTACAGTTGGGCCAATAATCATTATGCCCCTATAGTTACATCCAACTTCTTAAGTACCACTGATCCCTCTAATGAACATAAGTCATAGTCCTACTATGACCGAGTCCTCTCTTCCAAAGAGAAGTTATGGCCACTATGTTCAAGCCCCGGAATCATAGGGAGCAATCTCTCTACTTATCCCTGCTTCGAGAAAGGAGTGAATTCCATCTTGTGGATTGAGTTCCTAGCTCAAAAAAGGTAGGCATGTTGAGTTGGCAATCTGGCCACCCTCACTCATACTAATCAAAGGACCGCCCTCAAAGGCAGAAGTTCCCAAAACACTCAGGATTGAGGTCGTATCACCTATTGTCGTGCAATCATTCTATACACTACATTTCTCAAGATATTGTACAAGTTATGCCATCATGCTATACACAAATATTAAGCACTACATTTCTCAATGCATAATGCCACATTTCCTATTTCTAGGATGCATGCAATGTGTATGGAATGTAGTAGATAGAACTTATTTCTAAGTCTCTATTCTTGCTTATGCGATCTAACCCGACTCTCTCAAGCCTAGATTTTGTCTTTAGACTACTCTTTCTAGTACTCCAAATTATAAATGAAGCATACATAAGACAAGATGATCACATAAAATGCAGAGCTTAAGTCATGCCAGCTAAGTACTTCTCAACCCATTCACAAATTTAGTTACTCATGCATGGTCGGGAGAGACTGATCATAAATTGAAATGAAATTTCCATTTTTACAAACAAAGTGTTGAGTACAAAACAATAAATGGTGTAGGAAGTATCAAGCCAGGTAAGTATTGTCTTACTTCCTCTGGCTTTTTACACTTCTCTTATCACTTCAACTCTTTCCTGAATTGTAGAATCTTGCTCTCGTAAGGGTTGGGTGTCTCTCCGTCATGCTGTTTCCGGCAGTCTCTCGACCTCTTCAAAAATTAATTTCCTTTAAAGAATTCCCTTCCCTCGGCTTCGACTTGCTTCCTCGTGTTCTCTCTTTTTGGTTTGGTAGCATTGGGTATTTATAGACTTCTAGGCAAAGCAGTTCTTCTCACTAATGATTGCGTGGATGGGTAACATTAATTTCCATACCCTGTTGCATCGTTTGATAGTCATAAGAAGTTCAATGTATTTGCAACGGTATGGTCTTTCAACGGTCATCAACTGTATTTCCGAATTGACTGTTATCAGCTTTACGTCCCATCATGTTTCATTATGCTGTCACCTTTATGTAAGGTCTTTACGCGATCATCTTTAAGGTACCCTTGGATTGCAAACTTAAACGCGTCATCGTATTGTGCCCTTGGATCACAAACTCAAGCGCGCCATTGCATTGTACCTGCATAGAATAACACAATTTAACTTTTTTTATGCAATGAGCGTTAGTGATCAAAATTTTCTTTTAGTTTGTCACATTCAATTGTAATATTACCTATTTCACCATCGCTTTCTCCCATTATTTTAATAATTTGAGCTTTAATAGCTTGTATTTCTACCAGTTATCACCAATCATCAAAGGCTTATATTGATTAATTTTTTTGATTGATTTCCTTTTTTTTGACAAGTTTGAAATCTTAATGCATGCAAGATCTCGTCTATAAGAGTCCAGTTTATTGCCGAGGAGCTTAGCGGAGAGTATAATAGATAAGCGGTGTTGCGAATGTTTGCTACCCATTCCCCTAAGAGGAAAGGTAGACGGTGAACCTTGGCTGGAATCCTAAATGAGTTGTCTCCTCTCTCTTATTTTGGGACCGTGGATTTCTTGACTTTCTTTCTGTGACCTTATCTTTTTCGGGATCATCGGGATGGATAGCTGGTCATCGTGACCAAGGCGACACCTCTTCTGAGTCTTTCTAAAAATATCCTATCAATTTGGGGCTTCAAAGCTTTTTGCCAAGAGGTGGCGCAGGAGCGCAACGACCTAGCCCAAACCTACTTAGATGAAGCTGCAAGGCATATGAAGGGAGCGACAACCCTTCTTGAAGATCAGGCTAACCTATGCCTTTTCCTCACCGTCACTGCCATCTCACGACTTGGGACGATGCCGGGGAGAGAAGGGAATGCGTTGAAGCAATTCCCAAAGACTCTCATGCCTTTCTTGGTGGAAAAAACCACTAGTGATTTCCAAAAATTCTTTATTGCATTTTTAAAGCAAGAAGCAGAATTCCTGTTCCTAACTCTTCCTCGGGTAGTTCCCAATGTTTGGCAAACAAAACTACCCATTCCATATAGATCGTCGTGGCATGAACTCATAATTTCTTCGATTTCGCCCCTCTTCCTTCCCCTATTCCAGATGGGACCCTTACCTTAGTTCTCTGTTTATCCGCCAAGGAAATGATCAAGAAATTCTCTATACACGGCTGAGAGATGGACCTATACCATCTTTTAGTCATATTCCCGCTCCATCATTTATGTGACACTTAACACTTCTTTCGATCTTTCCATGTCATTTATGTTATTCAGTCCATCGAAACAATTGAGCAGGAGATATCTAACTCAAAATCTCACTTATTAGGTCAGCCATCCTAAAGGGGTTCGAGGATGAAGAAATAAAAGTAGCAGGAAGGACAGGAATAGAAGAAGGAAGAAAGAGACCTTCAAATACTATCTGTTTCCTTCCGGCTGGGGCATCTGGAATTGTCTGTTTCAGAATTCACTCTTGTAAACGGTCGCAAAGCTACTAGTAGCAACTAGAGCATCCCGTTTAAAGGTCGAAGGCAGGAAAGCAAGCCCTAAAGTAAGGAAAAGTCAATAATATTCGATTTATAATCTATCGATGCAATAGGGCCCCTCATTTCCCGATTGGATAAATCAAAATTGTTTGTTTCTCTAAAAAGGAAATCTAATAGTACATGTTTGAGTTCCGAACTGGGTACTTCACTCGCCTCTCACTGTCAGCTTTGGTTTTTGTTCTAGGTTAGGTGTTACCAATAGATATTTAGATCCGATGCAACAAGAAGTCAGTCGATCTTCGCTCTTCTCCTTCTTCCAATCTCGAACCTCTATCTTAGAACTGCTCGTTTTTACCCTATAAATCATCGTTGGTGAATTTACAAAACAAGCCGTTAGTGAATTTATTAAAATCAACATCGGAAAATTGAGGCTTTCTCTACTGGGATTCATCAAAGGAGGTGTCACACCTCGCCCCAGACTACCCTCCGAGCGTGAGAAAGGGCATGATTGCAGCAGTTATCAACCCTTTCATTGACACTTGCTGGCTAAAAACTCTTTGCGAAAATAAATCGGATACCAATGTACAAATTGAATAGTCAACTGATTAAGTAGGCACATTTTATTACAACAATGTAATATTTATACAACTCCTAGACTTAATTACAAGTTTACAACAACAATTGTAAAACCCTCCTAGAATGTAACTATGGCACGTGGCAGACCTTAACCATAGCAGCACCCTGGAACTCCTCACCTTTCGCTACTGGGGGGGGGGGGGACATAAAACATGAAAAACATGAGCTATAAAGCCCAGTGAGTAGTGCTTTTAGATAAACAAATAACTTTGACTACAGAAATATACTTTTGGAAATCAATTCATAGTCGACAAGAAAATTATCACAAGTTCACAATTATTTCTCCAGCCAGACCGCTAGATTATCCCCAACTCAATTGCTGGTTAAAACAAACAACCCCAACTTGACCGCTGGTCATCACCTAAAGTAAACATCCCCAGCTTTACCGCTGGATATCCCTGGTATGATCCTACATTTTCCCTTGCACTTTAACACGTATACTAAGTCAACAACAATTTCTGTGGAAACTTTCCCTATACCCTATTATCCCGCCAATATGCACATCGACTATTTTTCCCGCTAGCTATGCTTAGGTAACTTGACTATAGTTCCTGCCAGTCGTCACTGACTATAATTTCCCGCCGATCGAAGCCGACTATATTTTTCCGCCAAGTACCTTTTCAAGCATGCTAACTATATATCTCGAGTACAATTCCAGTTTCCAGCACAAACATACAAGCAATATCTTAACAAGCATAGTAATCCGATAAACATATATCACTGATCATGCCAATTTAACATTATCCCCTATATATATTTACCTATATATATATAAATTATATCAACAATACAACACACAATAACCACTCAACTTTATTGGTTAGGAACTTTCCTTTCTGAAGTTCCTTAAGTTTCCTTGGTTTCCCTTTTGAACCCTAAATTCCAGATTCAATTATCAGCTTATATTACCCATAGTTTCAGAACTTATTTTAAGATACTTACTTCTAAAAACATGTTCTAAAATGTATTAGGAAGCTTACCATAAAATCTTAGCTCATAACTTCTCGTAGTTTAGCGGGAAGTTTCAAAACATCAAGACTGGCCCAACTTACCCAAAAGCCTGACCCTTCTGTCTTTTTCTCTGCTTCTAGCCCGATTCCTTGGATCTTCTTCTCCGGAAGCCTCACCATGAAAACTAGACTCTTTTACTTCCAGATGGCTTTAGAACCACATCAAACGCATGAGTATTCTGGGAGAGTTCCAAGTTGATGCTACTTTCTATCTTTTCTGCTCGACAGCATCTCCCCTCTTAGAACTTCTTGACCAATGCATGGTCTTGCTGCCAACGCATGGTATTCTCCCAATTAGTCCTCGCACAATCTTTTTTATGTTCTTTGAAGATAATTTGAGTTCTCATCTGAAGTCCTTCGCCCTATTTATAGGCGTCCAAGATTGCTCCACGGCTGACACCTCCTTCTTGGCTGCATGTCCAAGTGTCTTTTCTTCACACCATCAACGCATTTTTACATCAGCGTAAGCCAAAGTGTCTTATTCTCCTTTCACCAATGCATAGTCCTCATCCTTTACATGTCTTCTTATGCATCCACCTAATTTGCATAAGGTTTAAGAATTCCTCCTAACAAGCCACATGTCCGGATGACGTCCTCCATATGAGCTCATCCTTCCTATGCGTCCACAAACCCTTAGATGTTCAATGCATAGTATGCCATCTACGCATAGTAGGCCTTTGTCACACTTGGTTTTCCACTCACTACCATCGCAACCCAACTTAGCCATCGAAAGAGCCAGCCATCACCAACGCATAGGATAGCCATTCATCCTCGACGCATGGCTCACTAGGTATCACCGTACAGCTTGCTCGGCATGGGCGCATAGCGCTTGGCATAAGCGCTGGCCACCAATGCATGGGCGTGTGGCTTAGGCACTGGCCATCGCCCACAGGGCTTGCTCGGCCGCACCGGCGCTTGGTAACGTGCTCGATGCATTGATACTCGGCAGGGTGTTCGACGCATAGGCATGGTCGCTCGATGCATGGGCAGAGGCGTTCGATGCATGGCTGATCTTGGCACTGTCTCTTATACACATCTAGATGTGTATAAGAGACAGCCTTTATACTACACTCAGTAAACTTTAAGTCAAGGAGATAACAACAATTGAATAAGTAGGCCCATTTTATTACAACAATGTAACATTTATACAACTTCTAAACTTAATTACAAGTTTACAACAACAACAACTGTAAAACCCTCTGGAAGTGTAACTGTGGCATGTGGCAGACCTTGACCTTAGCAGCACCCTGAAACTGTCTCTTATACACATCTAGATGTGTATAAGGGACAGGCATTTGGCCGAGGCTCCTTGACGCATGGCTGGGTATTTGGCTGAGCCTGCTCAACCCATAGCTGGGCATTTCGCCGAGCCTGCTCGACGCATGGCAGTGCATTTAGCCGAGGCTGATCGATGTATGCCACCCTCCAGCCCTCGTGCCATCCCAATGCCTCACCCTTGGCTGCCATCCTTCATTCGCCTTCCACCCTCTAACGCATCCCTTCAACTTTCTTCCTTCACCAACGCATACCACCACTAACGCTTCATCATAATTCTTCCAACACATCCATTGAGTCTAATGCATTGGTCTAACCTCCAAGGCATGTGTCACTCCTACTTTAAATTCTCCCTTTGCCCAAGTAATCTTTTGAAGATCTTATGACCAATGCATAGCAATGCCTAGTTGAACACTTAATCAATTTTCATCAATTAAAGCTTATCTCAAAGCTACTCAAGGAAAATCTATTCAACACCTAGAAATTTCCTTCTCTTCAACATAGGATTTAAATTTCTCCTAGTTAAACCCTTAATCACCTGCTTAAATAGGGAAAATGGAAATCCGGGTTTCACATTTACTTCCCCCTTAAGAAAATTTTGTCCTCGAAATTTACACAAACTAACTCTGGTTTAAGGTTTCACAACACCCACTGTCATAACCTCTTATACCCTCGTCTATTACCACGCTTCCACTGCGCTACTTTGTTATCAATTTTCGTAGTTTATCTAACAATACCTCACCTAGTCAGCTCTAAGCTAGATGTTGAACCAAACTATCTACAACATAATCATTTCTATCTTAAATACTAAATGAGAATAACTTAAATTCACTCTTACCTTCCTCGGTAGGTCTTCAGGTAGTGTTGTGAGTTCCAGCTTCGGTTACCTGCTAGGTCGTGCCACTTCTGCCATTCCTCTTAGTCTCACTTTGACTAACTCTTAGGTTCCTCTTTAAACCCTTACTTTTCCACACTTCCCTTTGGTTTTACTAAGCTCAAACCTCAGGTTTTTCTAACTCAACCCTCTGGTTTCCAAGAACATATACTTTGATACTAAACTGATATACACTAATTTCCTCAATTGTCCTAGAAACTTATGCTCTGATACCAAGTTATCACACCTCGCCCCAGACTAACCTCCGAGCCTGAGAAAGGGCGTGACTGCAGCAGTTATCTACCCTTTCGTTGACACTTGCTGCCTAAAAACTCTTTGCCGAAATAACTCCAATGTACAAATGGAACAGTCAATTGATTAAGTTAGGCCCATTTTATTACAACAATGTAACATTTATACAACTTCTAAACTTAATTACAAGTTTACAACAACAACAACTGTAAAACCCTCCAGGAGTGTAACTGTGGCACGTGGCAGACCTTAACCATAGCAGCACCCTGGAACTCCTCACCTTTCGCTACCTAGGGGGGGAGGGGTAAAGCATTAGCTATAAAGCCCAGTAAGTGGTGCTTTTAGATACACAAATAACTTTGACTACAAAAATATACTTTTGGAAATCAATTCATAATTGACAAGAACATTACCACAAGTTCACAATTATTTCTCCAGCCAGACCGCTAGATTATCCCCAGCTCAACTGCTGGTTAAAACAAACAACCCCAGCTTTAATGCTGGATATCCCTGACATGATCCTCATTTTTCTTAGCACTTTCACATGTATACTAAGTCAACAACAATTTCTGTAGAAACTCTCCGTATACCCTGTTATCCCACCAATGTGCACATTGATTGTTTTTCCCGCTTGCTATGCTTAGGTAACTTGACTATAGTTCCCGCCGGTCGTCACCGACTATAATTTCCCACCGACCGAAGCCAACTATATTTTTCTGCCAAGTACCTTTTCAAGCATGCTAACTATATATCCCGGGTATAATTCCAGTTTCCAACACAAAATACAAGCAATATCTTAACAAGCATAGTAATCTGATAAACATATATCCCTAATCATGCCAATTTAACATTATCCCCTATATATATTTACCTATATATATATAAATTATATCAACAATACAACACATAATAACCACTCACCTTGGTTGGTTAGGAACTTTCCTTTCTGAAGTTCCTTAAGTTTCCTTGGTTTCCCTTTTGAACCCTAAATTTCAAATTCAAATATCAGTTTATATTACCCATAGTTTCAGAACTTATTTTAAGATACTTCCTTCTGAAAATATATTTCAAAATGTCTCAGGAAGCTTACCATAAAATCTTAGCTCATAACTCCTCGTGGCTTAGCTAGAATTTTCAAAACATCAAGACTGGCTCAGCTTACCCGACAGCCTGACCCTTCTGTCTTTTTCTCTACTTCCAGCCCGATGGCTTGGAACTTCTTCTCTGGCAACCCTACCATGAAAACTAGACTCTTTTAGCTTTCAGATGGATTTTTAACTACATCAAACACAAGAGTATTCTGGGAGAACTCTTCGTTTCAAGTTGATGTTACTTTCTGTCTTTTCTACCTGACAACATCTCCCCTCTTGGAACTTCTTGACCAACGCATGGTCTTGCTGCCAATGCATGGTCTTCTCCCAATTATTCCTCACACACTCTTCTTTATGTTCTTTGAAGAGAATTTGAGTTCTCATCTGAAGTCCTTGGCCCTATTTATAGGCATCCAAGATTGCTCCATGATCGACACCTTCTTCTTGGCTGCATGTCCACGTGTATTTTCTTCACAACATCAACACATTCTTACATCAGCGTAAGCCAAAGTGTCTTCTTCTCCTTTTACCAACGCATAGCTCTCATTCTTTACATGTCTTTTTATGCATCCACCTAATTTGCTTAAGGTTTAAGAATTCCTCTTAACAAGCCACATGTCTGAATGATGTCCTCCATATGAGCTCATCCTTCCTATGCGTCCACAAACCCTTGGATGTTCAACGCATAGTATGCCATCTACGCATAGTAGGCCTTTGTCACACTTGGTTTTCCACTCACTACCATCACAACCCAACTTAGCCATCGCAAGAGCCAGCCATCACCAACGCATAGGATGACCGCTCATCCTCGATGCATGGCTCACTAGGTATCACTACACGACTTGCTCGGCATAGGCACTGGACACAGAAGCATAGGCATGTGGCTTAGGCACTGGCCATTGCTCCACTGCACGGGCGCTTGGTAAGGCACTCGATGCATTGATGCTCGACAGGGCATTCGACGCATAGGCATGGCCGCTAGACATATTGGCAGGGGCATTCATGGTCGCTCTTGGATCAACACATCGCTTGGCAGTTTGGCCGAGGCGCTTCGACGCATAGCTGGGCATCTGGCCAAGGCTACTCGACGCATGGCTGGGCATTTGGTGAGCCTGCTCGATGCATGGTTGGACATTTGGCCGAGCCTACTCGATGCATAGTTGGGAATTTGGCCGAGCTTGCTTGATGCATCGCCAGACGTCTGGCCGAGGTTGCTCGATGCATGTCACCCTCTAGCCTTCGTGCCATCCCAATGCCTCACCCTCGGCTACCATCCTTCATCCGCCTACCACCCTCTAACACATCCCTTCAACTTTCTTCCTTCAACAATGCATACCACCACCAACGCATCCATTGAGTCTAATGCATTGGTCTAACCTCCAAGGCATGCATCACTCCTACTTTAAATTCTCCCTTTGCCCAAGTAATCTTTCCAAGATCTTATGGCCAATGCATAGCAATTCCTAGTCCAACACTTAATCAATTTTCATCAATTAAAGCTTAACTCAAAGTTACTCAAGGAAAATCTATTCAACACTTAGAAATTTCCTTCTCTTCAACATAGGATTTAACTTTCTCCTAGTTAATCCATTAATCACTTGCTTAAGTAGGGAAAATAGAAATCTGGGTTTCACAGGAGGAATATCCATATATATCTTTATGGAAGAGAGTCGGCCCACTTTTAACCGTTCCAGCAATTATGCCCAACCTGTGAACCAAAGCGCATTCTAACTCCCTTTGGCACAAAATAAATTCTGCTCTCAAATGAGATATACTTGCTCTGACGACTTAGCTCTTTCCCCTTTAATTCCTTCAACATTCAAAAACCTATTTGGAAGAAGTTTCCTTTATTCATTCTGCTCCTTATTAATTTTCATTAAGCGGATTTGTCATTCCAAGGGAAATAGACTACTAAAAAAATTCTTTACTAGTACTGGAGTTCAGGTAACAGCTTAGCTATAGTAGCGAGTAACAACTATAGTAGCTAAAGAGTCGAGTCTTATAAACCCTTGGTAGCCCTTTGTCCCACACATCTATTTAGAAGTAAGTGTAGTTCACCGGTTCCATCGAATGCTCTTATCTCTCGACAAAGATCAACATGCTAGGTGAAGAAGGTGCTAACATACATTGAGTTCGTCACCATAGAACTCAAAACCAACTTTTTGAAATGTTCAAATTGATAAGAGATAATTCGATTAAATATGATATGATCGGTATGGTGTATGAGATACATCAAGTGGATGATTAATGTAAATGAGATTTACATTAAGTGCCATGGAATAGAAAAAGAGCTATGGTTTGTATGTTTCATAAGATGAAATATTAAAACTATAGGTTATAAATATATTATGGTAAGTTAGTTATCATTTATATTTATAATGATATTAATTATTGAATAATTATCTCTTTTTCTCTAATAACCAATGGAGTGAGAGGTTATTGGTGGTTTCATGGTAACCGTGAGATAAAAGAAAAAATATTTTCTTAATTTTAGTAAGAAAAAGGAAGAAATTTGTTGTTTTGAGATTTCCAATCTCGGAAAATACTCACGGATAGTTGTCAAGTAAATTAGATTTACTAAGTGACAGCTTGGAGCTAGCTAAACGATTGTGGAGTGTTCTTACATGATAGACACTCAACTAAGCGAGGAGCTAAACGATCGCATAGATTTTCCTAAACGATTGGGCATCGACCTATACAATAGGTTCTTCATTCTCCCACTTGCTTAATCATTTATATGATGCTGATTCCTCCAGATTTTTGCCTCAAACCAAGTCCACATAAAGTCTACCCTTTGGATTCTCACACCGAGAATACCAAGGTAACCTTCTTGGTGGTGTCATACTCAACTCGACACTGTCAAAGTTCTGTAGAGGTCATTCGTGGTCTTCGGGGTGTTCGTAACCCTTGCGATCGCTTAGTTTGAGTGTGCGGTATTCGTGTAATGTAGCGGTCATGTTGGACGAGCATTCATGTGTTGCTGTGTTGATGTGATCGAGCGTTTGTGATCAAGGAACTTGAAGATGAATCTACAAAAGTCTGTTGATTCTTGTCCTTAATCTTTTGTATAACATGTTGTAATTTTTGTATTTCGCATAATCGTATATTTCCGTTTGTGATTGTAATTGTAATGTTCATATATGATTGAAATTTGGAAAGATCATTCCGCTGCTCATGGAAATCCTTGTGTTCGATTTCCTTCATATACACACAATAGTTTTATTTAAATTTAAAATAAGTTATTAAATATTTTAATTTTAATTTTTGAATTAATGGGAGGGGAATAACTTTTCTCCCCGAATCTCTCTCAACTCACTACGTGACTGGTGGTGTGGTTATGGGATTGGTTTTCTTCTACAAGTTTTTTTTTTTTTTGGAAAAAATACAATGCTCTCTTTGTGAAAAATTGAACACAAAAATCTCCTAAAAAGAGTATACCTTCCTTCTTAACTCCTCTCAAATTTTCCCCCTCTCTTCCAAAAACTTAAGAACCCACAAAAATCCTTAGTAATTCTCATCCCAATAAAGAATACACGAGGTTCTGATTGGTGGTGGTCAATTAGGGTTTCGAGATCGTTGCAGTATGTATCCATTTCGGAGAAAAGAATTATGTGAAGAAGGTTGATCTTTATGATGGAGCGAACACATGCGCAGGGAAAGAAAAACAGATCTAAAGTACTCTAATTATGTTAATTACAAAGATAAGCATGCATTAATATAATAAGTAAAAGGGGAAATTAATACAACCTTTGTAGACTTTGAATCTTCTCCGAATTAGCTCCAATCTCCTCACAAACGGTTCGTAGACCACCATGAGAGTCTTCCCGACTATTCTCCTGCCTTAGAACGGGATGGTGGGATCCGGTGAGTGACTAATTTGGAGAGAAAAAAGGTAAAACTTTGAAAGGCAAAGGGATGAGATTATCCATAATCTCATCTATTTCCACTAAGGCCAAGAGTTTTAAAATTTATTAAACACTCCCTTTTTAAAGACTTTTACATGCAAAATATGCAACTTTGAGTTTGATGAAAATTTGACACTAAAAAATCCACTTACTCAAAGTGGGATTTAGTGGGACAAATGTCTTCAAATGAAGACAACATTTATCCATGCAAAAGTTGGCATTTTCCACTCACAAATGTTGGATCTTTCCACTAACTTGGTCAAAGTTTGGTTCTCAAAGTTTAAAGTCAACAAATTTGACTTTATAACTTTTAAAAGTCAAAAGTCAACAATTTGACTTCCATTGCATTTTTGACCTAGTCAACAATTTGACTTTTAATGCAATTTTGATCCATTCTGTTTAATTTCAAAATTAATTCTAGTAATCAATTTTAAAATTCAATTAATATTAAATAATTAATTAAAAAATTTAATTAATTCAATTTAATATTAAATTCAACAAAAATCTCAATCAATATGAATCACTATTCAGAATCTTGATATTTAAATCTTATTGTATCATGCTCTCGCTCTTGCTCTCACTATATCTCACTCTCATTCTGTTGCTCAATCTCGCTCTCTCGCTGTCGCTCAATCTCGCTCTCTCCACCTTTCTTGTTGTCGCTCTCTTTCTCCACATTTCTTGTTGTCGCTCTTTCTCTCACTCTTTTCGTTATGCTATTTACATTGTCTATTTACATACTTTTTTTGAGACCACGTTTCTATAAACACCAATGAAACCAAGTTCAAGAAAAGTCTGTTCCGTTCTGAAAAATCCGTTTTGAAAACTCCATTTGGTTTTGAAAAACTCCGTTATGGAAAACCTCATTCAATAAATCTCCGTTCAACAAAATGACAGTTCAAATGAAGTTTAGATTTTAAAGAACTCACCATTACATATTTGCTGTGTGTTAACGATTTTAAGTTGTAGATAGATTTTGTGAAAATTGTCAAATCAATCATAAAGTGACAACCAAGCATATCACAATCGAAGATAGATAGACAGCGAGAGCGAGATCCAAGTAGTGAGAGTGAGACAGTTATCAGAGGAAATTCTTGTATCTCATACCATGATAACTTCAGCAGAAGGTCAATTGATAGTTTTTTAAAAAATGGGGTCATTTGACATTACGGGCCTAGATATTAGGTCATTGACCCAATTTTTCCTATGTTATTTGCTTGTTTCCTTCTCTTTTGTGTTGCTCTGGTGTGTTCTGTGTGATGCAGTTATGTTGTTCCAAATCATCTGGTCTGTTATGAGATTTTGTAGTTTAAATAAATGACAATAATGATGTGTTTGGAATCCATTTTCATGCGTTTAATTTAAAAAACTAAGGGTATATTTGGAATACATTTTTCAAGTGTTTAATTTAGAAAATAAGTTATTTTGGAAGAAATTGGTGTGTTTGACAACCATTCAAAATAACTTTTCAAGTATATATTAATGAGTTCTTATCAAAGGTGTTTAAATAAAAATAATTTTTTTGAAAAACGTTGTTTTCTTAAGTCAATCCAAACATACCATATGTTATTTTGGAAGAAATTGGAGTGTTTTACAACCACTCAAAATAGCTTTTCAAGTGCATTTTAATCAATTTTTTTATCAAAAGTGTTTAAATAAAAATGATTTTTTTTTTTGAAAAATACGTTTTTTCAAGTAAATCCAAACGCCCCAATGTTTGCAGTTTCAAATATTATGTGTTGTTTTTTGGGTATTGTCATTTGATGGCTTGAGCTCTCCCTTTCCTTGTGATTTATAAGTTCTGAGGTCGTCTGTAATTTTTGTGATTGTGACCTTTTTTTCCCTTGCAGTAATTATGTCCAAAGTATTAGGATATATAGCACAATGAAAGAATATGAAGATATATAACAAAATTTAAATCTAACTCTCAGACTATGTCAATGATAAACTAAAGTTTATCAATTAGATTTTTCTTTATTTACAATTAATTGGTGGATGCACATTGGGCTCAAGCCTTATACCTTAAAATATTATGATAAACTAAATATCAATAGTATGAGTACTATGCCAATTGAGCTACGCTCATGTTGGCTCTAATTCAAATATTACTGATCAAAATAAATGAAAAGCGAAGCATTAGATTAATATAGTAAAAGGCAATATTATATATGAAAATTGTTGAAACACCCATATGACTTTCATAAATATCATTTTAGATCGATAAGTAACTAATTCGTTCTTTTGGTCTAAGAGTTGGAGTCGGGAGAATGGAGTTATGAACTCCATTCCTTGTCTGGTCTAAAGAGTTCATAGGCCCATGACCAAAAAACATAAATTTCATTTTTTATTAACTCCTTACATTGTGATTTCTCAGGATTAAATAAGAAAATTTATTTTAAATGACAAAATTGCTGAAAAATATTTACAAATGATAGCAAAAAATCACAATCTATCTATAATAGACTGTGATAGACTATTATCTGTGTTTATCTTGACACAGATAGACACAAATAGTAGTCTATTACAGTGTATCGTAGATAAATAGTAAAATTTTGCTATATTTATAAATATTTTGATTCATTTTCTATATTTGAAGATAACCCATTAAATAACTCCCTAGACTTTACAACTCTACTCCTTGCAACTAATGTGTCGTAAAGATCTAGTTAATGTTGTTCATTCTTTTAGGTATGTGTATCCAAAGAAAAGAGAAGTATAGGGGAAAGAAATAGTAACACTCACAAATATTATAGAGAATAACTTTTGAACATAGGCAATCACATACAAGAGAGATATAGCTCGAGCCATCATATAAGAACAGCCCAAAAGAAGAAAAAGGGTCATAAAGTGTTCAAAACTAGAAGTCTCTTGATTTATTCAAACAACGAAATCTCATGAAATAAGGCAACGAGTGAAGAACATATAAAAGTTTATGGGTGTATATATTTACACTCATAAACTTCCATATTTGTTGCTGTGTTAACATGTTCTCTTATCCTTTGCACACTTTTTTTTCCTCTTTTGTTTCCTCCTTGGTTTCCTCCTTTTCCTCTTTGGTTTCCTCCTTGTCCTTGATTTCTTCATCGTCGTTTTTCGACTCATCATTGTTTTTCGACCCATCGCAGCAACAAGAAACTTTTACCTCCCCATCACAATGAGGTTCTGGAGATTGTGATTCGCACTTTGTATTTGGGATCTCATCAAGTATGTCGACTTTCTTGGAAGTGAAAGGGTAGGCATCAATACCATGCTCTTTGATTAGTTCGACCGCGTTCAGGTTTGAAGTTTTCCCATCATGCCCAATTATAACAAGGGCAGGAAGATCACCAACCTCAAAATGTAGTTTTAGTTCTTGACATTTCTCATCCTTAAAAGGCAATGACAACCATGGCATTGTTTTGAATGCTTCTTTGAATAAATCTTCATCTTCATCATCTAAAGAGATGAATACAATCTCAAAGTTCTCTTCCTTCTCCTTCAATTTATTGTAAGCCTCAATTAATTTTGGTGTAAAATCATCACAATGTTCATGGCCTTGCTTTGAGAAATACAACCCAATGAGTTTCCCTTCTAGCTCAGAGATAGGAATCTATAAAACGAAAACAATACAATGATTCAAATTAAAAAGTTTCTCTATATTTAAAAAGGGACCATTTTGATTATTTATCTACAAATAATCAAATATATGAGAATCATAGATATAACAATCATGTTTCGTGTTTAGTTCTATATGCATGCATGTTATTAGATTTTTATCGAAACAAATAATGTTTGTATTTTCGTATGAGATTAATACATGAATTTTATATAATTGTAATTAATTAATTAACAAATTAATATTTTGTTAATTATAACTCAACTAATTATAAAATTTAATTAAGACACTCAAACTATAATATAATTATTTATGGGACTGTTTTCAAATATAAAAAAATGAATCAACTTATTTATAAATATAGTAAAATATAACTATACGAATACCAGATATTAATAAATATTTCCAGTAGTTTTTCATTTAAAACAATTATCCTTATTTATAAGCAATAAATAAATAATTTTAATTAAATAATCTAGTAAATATTACAAATTTTTAAAAATAAAAACTCTAAGAGGTCTCGTTTGGTAACCATTTCTTTTTTTTTTTTGTTTTTGAAAATTAAGCTTATTTACTTCTCATTTCTTATAATAATTTGCATTTTTTTTTAAATATAATGATTGAATTCCTAGCTAAATTCAAAAGACAAAAACAAGTTTTTGAAAGCAACTTTTCCTAGTTTTCAAATTTTGGTTTGGTTTTTTAAACCATGAGTAAAAAATTGATAATAAATGAAGAAATTTGGAGATGGAAGTAGTTTACGTAGGCTTAATTTTTAAAAACAAAAAAGAAATAACCAAATGGTAACCAAATGGGGTTTAAATTAATTTAACACATTAAAGTGACTTAATTTAGATGGATAGACTTTCATCCATTAATTTTTTCAATAAAAGACTTAACTGTATTAATGGAACAAAAGGTTTCCTTTCATAAAAAAAAAGGTAAAAAATGGTGAAGAGAGAGTAAGATATTAAGAAAAGAGAGGAGGGAGAGGAGATTTTAAAAGCTCTAACTTTAAGAAGGGTATCAAATACCCTTAGAAAATAAGTTTGAAGAAAGCATAGATATGACACATTGGGTTATTTTAATGTCCCATCTTTCAAACCTTACACCAAATTAAATAAGGGATTATGCCTTTATTCCCATCAGATGTTCTATTTACTCAAATAAAAGATTAGTATTTTTTTTCATTAAATATGTGAGATGGAGAAATCCAATCTCTAACTTTAACGTTGACATTACAAATTTTATACTAGTTGACTTATGCTCATTTTAATTAAGGTATCAAATACTTTTATTCTTATCAATTGAAAATTGCTTTTGATTCACTTCTACTTTCATTGAAAGGAAATTTTAGCTCCTATTTTTTTTTGTTCATATGCATTTAAAGTTTTAACAATATTATCAACAGACACAAATCAAAATATTTCGATAAAAAATATCAAGAACTAGGTCTAATGGGTGTTTAGGAATAATTCTGAAATTGATGAAATCAGTTTTGTAATATTTAAAATCACTCCAAAACATGAATTTAATAATTAAAAGACAATATTTAGGTTCCGTTTGTTTATAATTTGTTTTTAGATTTATGTGAATATTTAAATTTATGCTTGTTTTCTTCTAAATTCCATAAGATGTAGCTCTTACATTTTTTTGAAGCAAACACTAGAATTCTCGATGTCATTTTAAAAACAAAAACAAGTTGTTTGAAAACTAAAACCCTATTTGGTAACTATTTGATTTTTAGGTTTTCAGTTTTTTGAAAATTAAGCCTATAAACATTAAACACTCCTTTCACACCTATAAATTTCTTGTTTTTTCTTTTTCTATACACTTTTTACCATTGTTTTAAAAAACAAAGCCAAATTTTGAAAAGTAAAAAAAAAATAGTTTTAAAACCTTGTTTTGTTATGGAATTTAGCTAAGAATACAACTCCTGTAATTAAGTAAGATGTAAATCATCGTAAGAAATTGGGAGAAAATAAACTTCATTTTCAAAAACCAAAATCTAAAAACGAAATGATTTCCAAATGAAACCTAATATTTTTTAGTTTTCAAAATTTGGCTCAGTTTTTAAAAACATTAATGGAAAGTAGATAGCAAAACAAAGAAATTTATAGGTGAAAGTAGCTATTAGATGACATGATATTAAATTTTCCTTCACTCATCAGCTTAAGTTTTTAGGTTAATCAATGATTTAAAGAAAATACCAGAGCAAGTGAGTCCAAGAGGTCTTGGATTCAAACCTCTTATATGATTTTAAAAAACTAAATGATTACCACATTAATGTTTGGTTTTACCCTTTTAAAAGAATGTTTGAAAGTAATCTTTTTTGTAGTACTAAGGTTTTAGAGTAATCTTAAACATATGACAAAAGTGATTTTAGAACATTTAAAATCATGCTCTAAAATAAACAAGAATCGAGAATCGTCTTAGCAACCAAGATAGTATTTAAACCTAGAAAAAGAAAGAAGTATACATGTAATAAAATACCTGATTTCCATCATTAGAAACCACATAATTGCGAGAAGTGGAAACCAAAAGGGAAATAATGGTTTGAATGTTTTTCTTAGCCTCCTCTTCTTTATCACCCAAAAGTTGGTTCTTTTGATGAGAAGTAAAGGGATAAGCATCAACTCCAAATTTTCTTACTAAATTCACTCCTTCATTAGTTGAAACCTTCCCATTGGCATCAATAACAACAAGATGAGGAATTTCACTAATTTCAAACAGTAATTTCAACTTTTTTTTGGTCTCTGAATCATCAAATGGAATGGATAGCCATGGCATTTTGGAGAAGTAAGCTTTGAATGAGAGTTCATCTCTATCAGAAGAAATGAAGATAACTTCAAATTCATCATTTTCAGAAGCTAATTCCTTATAAAGTTGTGCTAATTTTGGAGTGAAAATACGACAAGGAGGGCACCATCCTGCTGAGAAATACAATCCCACATTCTTTCCAATTAAAGAGCTAATTTTTACCTGTTCAAAACACAACCCAAATTATTGGCTAATTCATTACTTAAATATAGGACAATTGCAAATTGGAGCGGATAAGACTTTTAAAGTTAATAATTAAGTGTATAACAACATTTATAAAGACTTACAAAAATAGTAAAATCTATCACTAGTAGACTCCTAGCAGCGAAATATACTTGATCATAGGTAAACTTCGAGGGTTGGATCTAAATTTTGTTATATATTTATAAATTTTTTTGTATTATGTTATATTAGTAAATACTTTGAGGCTTGATATAATTGTGTTCGAAAAATGTTTCTTTTTTATTCTTTGAAAAAGAATTATAAAACATGAACATGTGTGGTAATCACTTTCTTTGAAATTTTCAATTAAGAACTTAAAAAGAATAGGTATCGTTTTTGATAACGAAAATCAAGTTTATTTCTTCTCAATTTCATATAATAATTTTCATTTATCTTAAGTAAAGAAGTCAAATTCTTAGTTAAATTTTAAAAACAAAAGCAAGTTTTTAAAAACTATTTTTTTTAATATAGTTTAAAAAATTTGACTTGATTTTTTAAAATATTAGTAGAAAATAGAAACAACAAAGTCAATAGTTTAGAGGTAAAAATGGTGTTTACAAGCTTAATTTTCAAAAACTAATAATAAAAAAATAAATGGTTACTAAACAGAACTTTAGTTTACATATCTCATGTGTCCACCATGAGTTAAAATAATATTTTTATTTGGAAAAATGAACAAAAAAGTTAGGCTCTCTTTGATAATTAACTATTTAGTTTTTGAAAATTGTATATGTTTTCTCTCAATTTTTTTGACACATAGTTTTCATTTATCGTGAATAAATATTGACTTATTGGCTAAATTTAAAAAAATGAAAACAAGCTTTTCTAGAACAACTATTTTTGTTTGTTTGTTTTGTTTGTTTTGTTTTTTTTGTTTTGTTTTTTTTTGTTTTGTTTTTTTTGTTTTTTTTTGTTTTTGTTTCAAAACTTGTCTTTAATTTTGAAAATACTCTTATTAAGTAGACAAGAAAACAAAAACCAAAAAGAAACTAATGAACAAAAGTAATGTTTGTTAATTTAAAAGCCAAAAATATATAAGAAGATAAAATAATTTTCATCAAACAGGCCTTTGTTTTGTTGTTTCACTAAAGTTTAAAATTTGTAAACGAGAAACAAGAGACATGATCAACGATCTTACAAAATTTCTTTGAAAACATTACTAAAAGTTGGGAATTAATTAAAAAATATTAGGTCGTTGGGTAACTATTCGTTTTTAGTTTTTAAGATTTTTAAAATTAAACCTATTTCATCCATATTTCTTACAACAATTTATATCATTCTTAACTACAATTGTTGGCCAAATTCCAAATTTCAAAAATAATTTTTTGAAAGCTACTTTTTTTAGTCATCAAATTTTGGCTTAATTTTTTAAACCACTGGTGAAAAGTAGATAACAAAGGAAGAAATTTGGAGTGAAAGTAGTGTCCATAAGTTTAATTTTAAAAAACAAAAATAAAAAACATAAAGATTACTAAACGGGGCCTAAAGTTACTTAACGTTTTTTCTTTAGAAAATGAAAAAAGAAAAATGAAAAACATGAAATTGAAGCCACAATGAGTTTTAGTTCAATATGACAATTGGAATGACTCTCCTCCCTAAAGATTGGAGGCTCGATCTCACATCCCGATAATCATTGTACTAAAGAAATAAACATGAAATTAAGAACAGAAATGTTACTAAATGACCCTATTGATAAAATAGTGAAATTAAACTAGAAATACATATATTGAGTGAAAAATAAAAATGAAGATATATTTATACATACCTGATCGCCATTGTTGCGAATGAGAAAATCTCTTCCCTCAGAGGAAAGTAAGGAATTGAGATCATGCACAGTATCTGAGCCCATAATAATAATCTTTTTTAGATTCTTTAAGCTTATTGTTGTGTTCTGAAAAAAAAATTAAAGAACTCACTTATTAATATAGAGAAAACACGAACTTAGTGAGAAAGTAATTAACTTTATGGGTTATAAAAATGTGATGAAACTCTTAAGTCAAAAAATAAAAATAAAAAGAATCGAATCAAAGTCATCCAACTTCATATATATCCATTCACTTGGATCAAATTGGAACATTGACTTCATATAATAAAGTGTTACATGTTTTATTTTCAGCATATTTCATTAGCTAACTTTTACAAAATGCAACTGTAAAATTTTTCAAGATCTCACAAAGTTTCAATATAAATATGTACACTTAAATCCTATCATCGACATATTTAATTTAAACTATTTTCACATGAAAATATTATGTTAGCAATCTTTAAAAGGAAAACTATTAAAAAGTAAAAATTGCAATGGCATTTATTCGTATTAAGGTAAAGATTGCAATATTAATGTGTTATTCTATAAAAATGAAAGCCTAAAGGTAAAAGTTGACATATTGTGCAAAATTAGGTGTAAATTTGATTTTCTTTACCTGTTACTCTGAGTTTTATTGGGTATTTCAACTTTTAATTTGGTTCTATTTTGAACTTTACACTTCAAAAATATATACTTTAGTCTTTTAAGCTTTAATAAAAACAACTATTTTAGTTATGAACTACTCTTATTTTGTCATCATTCTTCAAATTTTCAATGGATTGATGTGTACCTACAATGTTTATGTTGTAATTCCTGTGATTGAATTGTAGTTCATAGAATATATGAACTTGTTGGGATAGGTAATATTGCCTATTTTTACAACCCATGTGATAGAAATGGATAAATTATTCGAGTAAGCTATTACAATAATATTGCTAACGACTTTATATCGTTGATGTTAGAGAGAAACAAAAATGATAGTTTTACCACGAATCAAAGGATTTAAAAGAAACAACCACACAGAGTATGACAGTCACATTGAATAATTTAGTTCGTTTATGGCTTTGGCTTGTACCCAAAGTCCAAAATATGCTTTGCGAGGAGTTTTAAAAGTAAATGTTTATTTTTCAAACTATACTCTCCTCTCATTATCTTTTTAACATATTCTTTCTCCTCTCTGTCTTTTAACTTACCTTCTTTCTAACCATATCTCTTCTTAACTTTTATGTGTCCTTTAAGTTCTCTCTTTGAAATTTTCCATATAAACTTTTTCTCTTATACTCTAACCTATCTCTCTCTTTATATTGAGAGCGCGTTTACAAACATAAGAAAACACTTACATATAGGTATGAATTGTCTAGTATTAAAATACTTGTCAATAATATATCTGCAAATCAAAGAGTTCGATCATTGATATCAAAATTTTATGGATATCTCTAATAATTGTACAAATATATCATCCACTAAGCACCAAATAACAACTAAAATAAGATCTATACCTATACTATATTAAAAGGGACAACAAAGAGAGAATTTTTCTCTTTTCTTTTTGCCTTTATACTTTTTTACAATTTCTATTTATTCCTATTGTATCTATTTGATTAAAATCTTTTTGACAAACATCTCATCAATCAAACCTTTATGCAAAGAGACTCCATCCCTTCTATATGACAATCACTCTAATCTATATATATATTTTTTTTTTGCATTTTATTTAAGCCTTTGCAGAATTTTATTTTTATTAGGTGTTTTTCTTAAGTAACCATTTCTAAATGACTGGAGATTGAAATGGGACCGAAATGCACATGACTCTAAAATTTATGCCACCATTGATAGGATTGAGTATTACTTTTAAAATGAAAAATTAAAGTTGAATTTCAAAACGATAACTCCGTATTCTTTTTTAGTATATTTTATTTTTGTTTAGATTACTCTTTTGAGAAAATGTTAATGGTAGTAAAATTTTTACTTTGGTTACCTGGACAACTTTTTGTGACTTACATTTTATAGGTGTCGAGAATGATCTACAACATTCTTAATGTTTTAGAAAGTGTTGGAGTAGCGAATTGATTGTTGTTTTGTTTGTTTTCTTAGAAGCACATTTTCATATTTTTAGTTTAGCAATTTTCATTTGATTATTGATTCATTGTAGAAAGGCAAAGAATCAATATAGTTGGATAGAAATTTTTGGTATTTCAAGGCATTACATCCAAAAAGTATCTGCATTAATTTTTCAGATTTATATTTAGTTATTTTTTAATATGTTCTATATATCAAAAGGGATGTAAGTGGAGAATTTTTATATACCTATTTTACCTTTTTAATAAGTTCCCACGTTACTTTTATCGACGAAATGGGCATTTTTGAGTGTCGTTGTCCATTCAAAAGATAATAGACATGACGTTTCTAATTTTTAATTTACGAAATATATTTATATATTTCAAAATTAAAATTTTATATCAAATAGGTGCAATTGGTGGTGGCAAGACACAACTTCGACATTGTGTTTGATGAGCACCAATTGATGTAATTGGATGTGACTATTCGAAGGATGGTGGATATACATCGAATAAATGCTCATTTCATGTAGGAGTGAAAATGCATATATAAGAGTAAAAAATGGAAAAAATACCTTTTTAGTTTTTGGGAAAAATACCTTTTTATTTTGGGTTGCTGTTAAAGAGAAAAGGCACAAAAAAAAATTATGTTGATTAGGGTGGGAAGATGAGATTGTGAGGGTGAAGAGAGTGAAAGAAGAATTTGAGACATTAACCACGCTTGTTCACCCTAATCAACGAGTACTAAGAGACTCATTCTGGCTGAAAATAAAAGAAAATTTCTATTGGGTTGGGAGGTGAAGATGGAAAAAGGAGTCGGGGGATAGCGGTAGAGGGAGGAGAGAAGAGAGAGAATAATTTTTTTTTTAAAAAATAATATAAACATAATTAATTATTCAAAATTGCAGAACTAAATTGGTCAACTTGAGATCATAAAGGCCAAATGCGCACGTTCGTAAAAACTCAAACACATTATTATTTTTTTTTAGGGAAAAATACCTTTTTTAGTTTTTAATCAAAAAAATATTTCATATAACTAAAATTTGGAAAGAAATACCGGATCTTTTAAAGAGATAAGTTTGTAATCATATTGGCATAATCTCTAGGTATAGTTTTGTAGAAAATAATAAGGTATTTAAGTGGGTTTTATTGAGTTTTTGGTGAAATTAAAGGCCCAATGGCATTCTGATAATTATGGATGAATGACAATTTTGTAATTATTCATTTCTTCTCCAAGTTAGGGCTGAAAATTGTGACCCTTTGAAGAAAAGAGAGAGCAGCTGATAGACAGGGAGAGACACGAAAAATTAGGTAGCAACCGTCTGGGCTTTGAGGAATCAGGAAGCCGCCGATCCACATAGTCGAAGGAAGGGAGTCATCATTCCGTTTTTCGTTCGACTTTGACGTCAGCGGCAGTGTAGTCGACGGCGACGTGGGTTTGTGTCCATTGGTTTCGCAGGCTATCTAGTGTAGTGGTTTCTGCACGTGAGTCTGTTGGTTTCGCAGACTGTCCAGTGTAGTGGTTTTCATCAGAGGTGGGTGTCTTGGTTCCAGTGGGCTCGCCAGCTGTCAGTGACAGAGGGGCATGTGCGGGTCTGCGCGTGGTTCGCCGATCAGAGGCAGTGCACGATTTTGGGCTGTTTGTTTTGCAGTGGGTGTTCTCGATTTCAGAGACGACGTCTAGTGCAGATCTCTCGGTATCAGTGGATATTAGAATTATAGATTGGTGAATTATTGATTATATGTAATTTGTAAATTCCTTATTGCTCATAATAAAATTAATTCAAGCTGGTTCTTAAAGTGGATGTAGACCAAACTGGTCGAACCACTATATATCTTGGTGTTCGTTCTTTACTGCTTTTGATTTATTCCGCTGATTGTTTGCATTCTGTTTGACCATCTATGTTAGGTTCAAAAACTCTCACAAGTGGTATCAGAGCTTCAGTCGATCCAAGGAGGGTGTGTGGTAGTGTGCTTGCAAATTCTTTATTCAGGATATTTTTGTTGGGTTTAATTTGACAGATGGCTTCGATGTCTACATGGTTTGAAGTTGTTGAATTTAATGGGAATGTGATTTCGGGTTATGGAGAAAAAATATTAGGGCTATTCTGGTACAACAAAAGGTAGCTTAAATCTTAGACAGAAATGACCTTCCACCAACAATTACAGATGCTGAAAAAAGGGATATGGATGAGATGACCTATTCAACGATAATTCTGTATCTTTCAGATGGAATGCTTAGGCTAGTAGATAAGGCCACTACTACAGCGGAGTTGTGGAAGAAATTAGAAAATCTTTATTTGACTAAGTCCTTGCCAAATAAATTATACCTAAAAGAAAATTTCTTTGGATATAAGATGGAATCTAGTAAATGCTTAAAAGAGAACCTAGATGAATTCCTGAAAATTATAGTTGATCTTAATAACATCGGTGAGAAGATGTCGGATGAAAATCAAGTAGTTATTCTTATGAATTCTTTGCCTGAATCGCATCGAAAAGTTAAGGCAGCTATTAAATATGGACAGGATTCATTGTCCATGGATATAGTGTTGGATGTCTTGAGAACGAGAAACCTTGAGATTAAAAAGAAACACAAGGATGGAGAGTTACTCATGGCCAGAGGCAGAAGTGAGAAAAAGAACGGAAAAGGAAAAGAGTCGAGATCCAGGTCAAAATCAAAGGGGAAAACTTAAAAGTGTTTCCTATGTCATAAAGAAGGAAACTTTAGAAAAAATTGCCCTTTGAATAAGAGCAAGGAAGCATCAAGTAGCAAACATACAGGGGATTCTAGTGCAGCAAATATTACTGATGGGTATGATTTGGCAGAGGTTTTGATGGTGTCCAGTAGGAACATTCAGAATGCTTGGATCATGGATTAAGGGTGCATGTTTTACATAACTCCTAATCGGGATTTCTTGATTGACTTTCAGGAAAATGATGGGGGATCAATTTTGCTTGGTGATAATGGTGCTTGTGATGTAAAATAAATTGGGTCAGTTCGAATTGCAACACATGATGGAATCATCAGAATTCTTACAAATGTAAGATATGTTCTAGAACTCAAACGAAATCTAATTTCTCTGGGAGAATTAGATAGAGCAGGTTATTCCTATAAATCTGATAATGGAGTTCTGAAGGTTATCAAGGGTTCTTTGGTTAAGCTGAAGGGGAGCTTGAGAAATGGCCTTTATGTGTTGAAGGGTACTGCAGTTTCAGGTAGTGCTGTTGTTGCATCTGGGAAAGAAATAGATAAGTCTATGTTATGGCATAACAGACTAGCTCATATGAGTGAAAGAGGTCTTCAAGCACTTTCACAACAAGGTTTGCTTGGAGGAGTTAAAGACGTTGAACTCCCATTTTGTGAACATTGTATAATGGGAAAGTCTACCAGAGTGAGGTTTGGGAAAGGGAAGCATTCTACTAAAGGAATTTTGGATTATGTTCATTCAAATTTGTGGGGTCCTACAAAGGTACCTTCTACGAGAGGTTCGAGATACTTTATTTCGATTATTGATGACTTTTCAATGAAGGTGTGGATGTATCCACTGAAACAGAATGATGAAGCTTTTGGAAAATTTCTTGAATGGAAAAAGCAGGTTGAGAACCAAACAGGCAGGAAGGTAAAGTATCTGAGGACAGATAATGGTTTAGAATCTGTGAATCACAAATTTGATAAATTTTTCAAATATGAGGGAATTACGAGGCATTTCATTGTTACATACACTCCACAGTAGAATGGTTTAACTGAGAGGTTCAACATAACAATTATGGAGCGTACAAGATGTCTCTTGACAAATGCTTCATTACCCTTGAAGTTTTAGGGGGAAGCTGTCCAAACAACCTATTATCTTATTAATAGGAGCCCGTCTTCCACTTTTGGCCTAAAGACTCCTCAGGAGATATGGACAGAAAAAGCTCCAAGTTTGGATCAACTTAGAGTATTTGGATGTTCAGCTTATGCTCATGTTAAGGAAGGGAAGCTAAATAAGAGGGCACTGAAATGTATGTTTATTGGCTATCCTCAGGGTGTTAAAAGATATAAACTTTGGTGCTTGGAAGAGGGCATAAATAAATGTATTATCAGCAGAGATGTGACCTTTAGTGAAACAGAGATGTCATTTCGTGTCAAAGAGTAGCAAAAACAGCAGACAGTTGATCAGGTTGAGGCAGAGGTTAGAATTGATTCTAAAGCACAACCATCAGTTAGTTCAGGTGATTCCAGTGATCAGTCATCCAATTCTGATGGTAGACAGCCTCAACTGCAGAGGACTTTGATTGATGAGGGAGCTTTCGGTGAAAAAAGCTCAAGTAGCAGTGACCTATAGAACTATCAGCTTACACGTGAAATGCCTCAGCGGGTGAGGCAGGCTCCTACGAGGTATGGTTATGCTGATTTAGTTGCTTATGTTCTTACTTGTGCAATTGATAGTATTGAAGCAGAGACTCTTACTTTTGAGAAGGCTATTGTATCTGATTCGAAAGAACAATGGAAGGATGCTATGGAAGCAGAGTTGTTCTCGTTGCAGAAGAATCAAACATGGTCATTGGTTCCAAAGCCTCCTAATCAGAAACTCTTTCAGTCAAAGTGGATTTATAAAATCAAGCCAGGTACAGGAGGTGATAGCAAGCCTAGGTATAAGGCTAGATTGGTAGCCAAGGGCTACACTCAAAAGGAGGGAGTTGACTTTTATGAGATTTTCTCTTCGGTGGTGAGGCATTCGTCCATTCATTTAATTTTATCTATTGCTGTTCACTTTGATATATTTGTTGAATAGATAGACATCCCCACAGCTTTCCTTCATGGTGAATTGGAGGAAGTGATCTACATGGCTCAACCTAAAGGCTATGAGGTGAAAGGAAAGGAAGACATGGTTTGTCGTCTTCACTCCGTTTATGGACTGAAGCCATCGCCGAGACAATGGTATATCAGGTTTGACACCTTTATTCTGAAGCAGGGGTTTCACAGGAGCTCATATGATGCCTGCGTGTACTGGAAACTATCTCAGAAAGGTACATATATTTATCTACTTCTGTATGTAGATGATATGATTCTAGTGTCTAAGGATTATTCTGAAATCTTTGATCTCAAGAAACGATCAATTTGAGATGAAAGATTTAGGTGAACTGAAAAGGATCCTAGACATGGATGTGAAAAGAGATAGGGAGAAAGGTTTGTTAACCATTTCGCAAGAGAGTTATGTGCATAAACTGCTTGAGAAGTATAATATGTCTGGTTGTAAGGCAGCTTCGACACCCTTAGCATCTCATTTTAGACTTTCCTCGTCTCAGTGTCCTATTACTGAACAAGAAAGGTTAGAGATGGCTAATATTCCTTATTGTAATGCTGTTGGAAGTATTATGTATTTGATGATTTTTACTAGGCCTGACTTGGGATATGTTATGAGTATGATAAGTAGGTTTATGTCAAATCCTGAGAAGGAGCTGATAACGGGCAGAAATGCACGTTATTATAGTGCTAAGTTCTTAAACAATGTTAGATTGCGTTGATGAAATATGTTAAATTGCGTCCATTAAGCATAAATTCTATACTATTGCAGTCGCATGCATTCAGCACATTAGAACAGTTGATCTTTGTATTTTTGTGCAGAATATGCATTAACGCAATGCAAGATTGCGATCATAGAAAATCATTGGTCGAGCGCAACTTTATTGCAAGGCTTTGCGTTGATTGTGCTCCCAAACATTCACCCAAGAAGGATCCCTGCAACATGGTCAGCGTAACATGGTGGATGCATCCGAGTGAAAGAATAATTAAGAGCGATGGGACAGAAAGCTGTTGACAATCAAATCCAAATTAAGTTGACAGCCAATAACGATCACAAAGTACATTCAGCTTTATCGGTGACAATTATTCGATGCATCAGTCAGGAATTAAAGCTGTCCCATCTGTACAACTAGGAGAGAGAAACCACTTTTCACCATGGATACTCTATAAATACCAAGTGCATTCTTCAGAAAAGAGGTTCACCACTTTTACAATCTTTTGTTCCACAAGTTCACGCCTCTGTCCATAGTTTTTCTTTCATTTTTAGGAGGACGCGATGGAGAAAGTTGTGTTGGTAGAACGTTCCGATAAGATTGGGAGAGCGCCGAAAGCTTCAAGGATAGAGAGAGGGCTGACGCCTGCGGAAGCGGGAACATCTTTAGAATAGAATAGAGATTTCAGTGTAAAAAGCCTTGGTCAGCAAGGAATTGCTACCAGGCTCTCTACCTTTACTTTCCATTATCATTTTGTACTCAACTCATTTATAAAAATGGAATTTCCTTCTCTATATTTATTCACTCTCTATTATTCACGCATGAGTAGCTAAATCAGTTGAATGGGTTGAGAAGCATTTAGCTAGCACAACTAGGGAATCTTTATTCTTTGCGTTTATCTTGTTTATGTATGCTTCATTCGTTCATTAGAGATACTCGGGAGGGTAATCTAAGGACAGGATCTAGACTTGGAAAGGTCAGGTTAGAATCTAGGTTTGGAAGAACCAGATTAGAACACATAATTAAGAGATAGGAGCTTAGGAATGAGCACTATTTGTTATTAACGCATTGCATGCATCCTAGAGATAGGATATGATTGTATGCGGTCACCTTGCTTTCATGCATTTTGCATCAACGCATAGGACAAGAGTAGAGACTTAGGGATAAGCTCTATGGATACTTTTGCATTCAACACATGCGTCCTAGACATAGGAACATCGCATTCACATTGGAAAATGTCTTGCTATGCATGGTTGTAACATGATCGCATAGTCTGACGCATTTTCGAGTAACGCTAGCTAAAGATCTTCTCAACCCGTTCATCGCATACTCATTGCATCTATCAATGCAATTGTCTTTTCTCAAATCCGTCGCTTAATTTATTTCTTTTTCATCAACGCAAACAACACACCCAACACTTTATTTATTTATCCGGTTACCGCAAAGGTTTTCATAAAAATTACCAACGCAAACTGTTTTCATAAGTCCCTGTGTTCGACCCTAGACTTACTAGGAAACTCAAAGGAATTTACACTTGGATTCCACTGGGAAAACTTGAGTGCACAACGCAATTACATCAATGCATATCATCCACATTTCCACTTCATAAAACCAAGCATCATGAGCATTGGAATGTAGTTAAATGGGTGCTTCGATATTTGAAAGGTAGTGCCAGTGTATCATTGTGTTTTAGCAGGGATTGTGATAAATCAACACTGTTGGAAGGCTTCACAGATGCAGATTATGCTGCAGACCTTGACAAAAGAAGGTCTCTATTAGGTCACATTTTTCGTTTGTTTGGTAATG
The DNA here is from genome assembly GCF_009727055.1 of Benincasa hispida. Lineage (NCBI taxonomy): Eukaryota > Viridiplantae > Streptophyta > Magnoliopsida > Cucurbitales > Cucurbitaceae > Benincasa > Benincasa hispida. The sequence goes on from NC_052354.1 coordinate 3,628,566, forward strand.
TGGTTAGTTGGAAGGTTGCTCTACAATCAGTTGTTGGATAGTTGGTGAGTTGTTGTCGCAGGATTTCATTCCTATCGTCCGTTGTGATAGCCAGAGTGCTATTCATCTTGCAAAGAATCCATCTCATCACGAACGGTCTAAGCATATCGATGTCAAATTTCATTTTATCAGAGAAGTTGTGGCTCAGAAAGATGTTGAACTGGTCAAGGTTCATATAGTTGAGAATTTGTCAGATATGTCAACCAAGGTTCTTCCAGCCCATAGGTTTAAATACTTATTAGATGGGCTGAATATTAAATCTGGATGATAGGAAGATTGAAGAATCAACTTGGCACTTAAATATTCTTGTTATGAGGGAGATTTGTAGAAAATAACAAGGTATTTAAGTGGGTTTTATTGGGTTTTTGGTGAAATTAAAGACCCAATGGCATTCTGGTAATTATGGGCAAATGAAAATTTGTAATTATTCATTTCTTTTCCAAGTTAGGGCTAAAAATTGTGACCCTTTGAAGAAAAGAGAGAGCAGCCGACAGACAAGGAGAGACACAAAAATTTGGGCAGCAGTCGTCTGGGCTTTGAGGAATCGAGAAGCCGCTGGTCCACGCAGTTGGAGAGAAGGGAGTCTTTGTTCTGTTGTCCGACTTTAATGTCAGCGACAGTGCAGTCGGCGGCGACATGGGTTTATGTTCATCGGTTTCGTAGGCTGTCCAGTGCAGTGGTTTCTGCACGTGAGTTCGTCGGTTTCGCAGACTGTCCAGTGCAGTGGTTTTCATCAGAGGCGGGTGTCTTGGTTCATCAGAGGCGGGTGTCTTAGAATTACAGATTGGTGAATTGGTTATTATCTGTAATTTGTAAATTCCTTATTGCTCATAATAAAATTAATTCAAGCTGGTTCTCAAAGTGAATGTAGACCAAATTGGTCGAACCACTATATATCTTGGTGTTCGTTCTTTACTGCTTTTCATTTATTCTGCTGATTGTTTGCGTTCTGTTTGGCATCTAAGTTAGGTTAAAAAATTCTCACAAATTTGTAGTCATATTGGTGTAGAAAAATCTCCACATGCATAATAGAGGAATGTCTAATCATACTATGTATCAAGTCATCTCAAGATACATAACAAAGCAGTCTTTAGTCATATTATGCATCGAATAATCTCCAAGTATATAATATAGCAATTTTATATTCATACGTGCACGCAGAGAGAGACCATAAATGGCAAAACTACCAACACAAAGCCCAAAGCTTAAGATTGTGTAGAAGTGGGTCATAAAAACCTCTCTCTCTCGCATACTTTGGAAACATATTCATGTAGAATACAAGCAATCACCATGGATACAAAGATCTAGTACTTTGAAAAGCACTTCCAGTATAAAAGTATCTAAAACATTGTGGATCATACTTTTTCTTTTGAAACGACATTTCACTCATTTGTAAAATATCACTTCCATTGCTCAACCATGTAAAGCATTTCTAAATTCTCAATAATTAGAGAATATCAAGAACATTTTTTAAACAATTCCAACTAAATGTCACAAATTTTTATAGAATTTCATTATGTGAAAACCCATGACACTAAATCACGAATTCAATTTAGAGAACATAAATCATTCTATTCATAATTGAAAAATTCATCATTGTACATAACAATTCCCAATTTCTCAAAGGCATCTAGATACCAAAAGCTGCCTTTTACATGGTTCAGTTTATTATTCTATGACATGAATCCTATCTAAAGCTTTTTCTCTAGTTGTTGTCTCCACTAATTAGGAGTAGTGTTAATTAACCAAAACATCTTTAAAGATCAATTCGTACATAAAATAAGGTATAAGTAGTTGTGGTACCTAACTAAGTTGACGATCAAGTCCTATGGGCAATACTCGAACTCAATTACTATATTAAAACTTGACATCGTATACTTACGATTTTGCATGGTGTAAAAATAACACCATAGTTCCTTAGATATTTCCTACTTCTTTTTGCATTCTCTATAAGTCTACTTTCCATAGTACATCCTTAGCCTCGGCCTAAACCGTACCTCTAGTTTCGTCCACTTGTGTTTTTTATCTATCTAGCTGCTCAAGTTAGTCTCCAGTTCGTGTTTTGACTGATCCACTTCTTTCTCTTGGACAAAGGCTCGACCTCAGCTTCGGCCTTGGTCATTGCTTTATGAAAGTATGTTTACCATATATCTCAGCCGGCTACTTTTACTAGTGGCAACTTTTTCTCTGCTTTCTTTTTTCACGTATTTCTTTTATGAAACTATTTTTCTGTCTAGAGTTTCAAGGATCGTTCTCTCCTTCTGCCTACCTTGGGTTTCTCGTCCTGATGGTTTTGAATAGTGGGAATGAAATGATCTTATGATCTCTACCTGGAGCTTTTCCTTTGGCAGGATCGCGTACAAACACATTCTCTTACCTTCCATCCAAGAGATTTTGTTGATTGAAAACCTCTAGCAATTGAGCAACATTTCAACCTATCCGTTTACCCTTGCATCAAGATCTTCAAATTTCTCCTCGATCTGCTTCTCCATTGGTTGAGGCCGAGGAACCTCAACTTCACAAGCTTTTCGTGGGTGTGACCTTGATTAGAATTGTCACACCCCTCCCAGATTACCCACCTAATCTAGAAAGAGGCATGAAGATGCTAAATATCACCTCCCCCGATGACATTTAGTATCTTACTAACCAACTTAACCTGTGCTTAAATTTGAACAGTTACATAATAATCCTTTAGTACAACTAATTTCTATTCAGCATATTCCATATTACGATATCAACAAACAAGTTTCATAGACTTTTTATCTCCTGTTATATACAAACCATGAACAAAGTTTAGGCACAACAGAAACAATTTTAGACATTACACAACAAAATATATCCTCTTGTCCCATACTCCTAAAACCATGACACGTAAGGTTCGTGATATGCAATCTATTTACAATAGTGCAAGGCCTACAATGTAGTAGGAGACTCTTGTCGTGTGGCAGTAAACAACTCAGCGTGTTTCCGTGAGTTTAACGCTACCTAGGGGGGAGGGGGGGACATAAAACATCGAAAGCATGAGCTAATGCCCAGTGAGTGGTAATCTAATATAAACATAAGTTATCGCTTTATAAATCATCAATAAAATTAATTAAATCATTTAATAAAACATTGGCTAAGTATAAAAGATTCAATAGCATATCAAACACATGCTAGTAAAACAGTGGCATGATCAACTCTCATAAGCACATTTTAAAGCATTCAATCGGTTTCAGAAAACCACACCAACTCTATACCTAAATACTCGTTTACAACAGCGAGTTACTCTGGACAAAAAATGCCCCCCATGATGTAGACCAAATCACAAGGTCATACGTGTACGCAGAACTACCTCAAGGCTAAGCATAGATACACACCACGGGTTGCAGGTTACTCCTGGACTCACCCGTAATACTCTGGCCACATCTGACCCGGTTGGTAGCTCCTCTTGATAGCGCAGTTAGTTGGTGGCGCTACAGGAATGCCAGGGTTCACTATAGAAGCTTACCCGATGATACCTTCTAAGGCCACCATCTGACACCCCGTAAGTCTCCACCGCTTTGATTCCTGAGCAAGTTTCTATCCTGAAACAATATCTAAGTTAATATTCAATGGGACAACACCAAACTAACTCTCGGTATAAGAATCAGTAGTTTTGGGAAACTTATTTCACAGAACCACATCAACAACCTTGTAATTCCACCAATCTAAGAGCATTTTCATGAGAAAAACATTATAAAAATCTATCAAGAGTATGTAAAACTTCTTCTAGAGTTTCAAACTAATATTTATGAATAATACAATCAAGATGATTGTATAACAACCAGTTCAGAGAGTTAAAGAGTCATTGTGTTAAACATTTTGAGAATAGTATCAAGTCCAAGTAAAACAGATCATGCCATGACCATCCATAAATCATAACTTACTATAATAATATAATAAGTTTCTATATCAAAAACACTCGAAAAGTAAACCACCACATCACTAGCACGAGCCTCCTTGGTTTGTAAGCCTTTCCACCTCCAATTTTTGCCTTGAAATAAAGTCCCAAGGTTACTAGACACTCACAAGAGGTCAAATCAAAACCTAACACCCAATAGTGATTCAAATGTAACCACTTGAACTCATTTTAACACCTAACATTCAAAACATTGCTACTTAAAGTTCCATTTTTTCTCACAATTATCCCAAAGGCCCAAAAAATCATTTTAAATCCAGAAGTATTCATTCTAGGGTAAAAATATCCAAGAAATAAATTGGGAATTCCAAAATGCCACCAACACCCAAAATGCTAAAAATAAGCCAATTAGGCACTAGAAATGGGCAAATGGGTGGGCGAGGCTGGCCGTGGATGGGCAGGGCTGGACGGGCTAAGGCATGCTGAGGGGCATTGGCATGGAAGGAGGTGCACTGGTTGGGCTGGCAGGCTTAGGGGGGTGGTTGGCCTGCTGCTACCCTATTCGAGAAAACACTGGTTTCAATTTTGCCAATTTTTAACCCAACTTAAAGCAAAAATTTGCACATAATTCCTTCATGAAATATGTTAATAAACCTTTAAGTTAACTAACCTCAAAATTACAGCTTTTAACTCGTATTTCAGAGCTCAGAATCTCACTTGGACTACACCTTACTCAGATTTTCTAGTTTTCCGGGTAACCTTCACAATCTTCACGATTTCTTCAGTTTTCCAATCCTATATCTCTCGAGCAGCCCTAGAATAGACTCACAACTCAATAATATTTAATCTGGTTTAAATATGGAAGTGTTTGCACGAGTATTTTGGGAGAACATCACATTCTTCAGACCTTAAGTTTCTAGCCGAAGCTGCACACTTTTTCCTCTAATCAAAGTCCTCCACCCGGCTGCTTGTTTGCCCTAATACATGGTTTTTTATTTATTTTCCTTATCCTCTGTAGCCTTAAAAGACTTATCAAGTTAAATTGATTTTATATTTTAGCAAATTAATCCAAGAATTTTTTTTTTTTTTTTTTTTAAAAACAAACAACTCCAATACCCCTCTTGGCAAACTTGCATTTCCTACAAATTTTGTTCTTTCTTTCCTTGTAACCCTTAGCCAATAACAAATCATGTTCACTATACAAGTGCCCAATCATGAAAAATTGTTCCAATAATAATATGTATTAGTACATTTCTAAAAGAACTTGCATTTGTTAAGTAATTTCCAACTTTAATTCCAACACTTAGAACTAGAACTTTCTTAGGTCATACAATCCAAGTTATTCATTTAAGTACATAAGCTCACTTATCTAGGTTGATGCTAAGCATAAATAAGAGAAAAAAAAGGATAAGGGCTTACAAGTCAATACCCCCTTTTCATGAATTTCGTCCTTGAAATTCAGTGGAAAGTCATCAAGAGAAGAAATGAGGATATTTGGCTCTCATTTGTTGTTCGCTTTCCCAAGTTGCTTCTTCTACTGCATGGTTTCTCCACAACACTTTGACTAGTGGAATTGTCTTGTTCCTCAATACCTGCTCCTTCCTATCTATGATTTGTATAGGTTCTTCCTGATAGGATAAACTTCCCTTAAGTTGCAATGGTTGTGATTCTAGAACATGAGATAGGTCTGATATATATTTACGCAACATTGACACATGGGAGACATCGTGTATCCTGGAAAGCTCCATTGGCAATGCCAAGCGGTAGGCTGATGGGCCTATGCATTCCAGAATTTCATATGGTCCTATATACCTCGGACTCAGTTTTCCTTTCTNTCCATTGGCAATGCCAAGCGGTAGGCTGATGGGCCTATGCATTCCAGAATTTCATATGGTCCTATATACCTCGGACTCAGTTTTCCTTTCTTACCAAAGGTAACACTCCTTTCCAAGGAGAAAGCTTTGGGAAAACTCTATCACCCATCTGAATTCCAAATCTCAATGTCGTTTGTCAGGATAAATTTTCTGGCGATCCTGAGCTATCTTAAGTTTCTCCCTAATGATTTTAGTAGTATCAGTAGTGATTTGCACCAATTCTGGTCCGAACAACTTCCTCTCACCAACTTCGTCCCAACATACTGGGGTTCTACATTTCCTCAAATATAAACCTTCATATGGACTAGAATGGTAACTGTTATTATATGCAAACTCCATCAGTGGAAGATGAGAATCCCAGTTGCCCTTAAACTGCAGCACGCAGGCTCGGAGCATGTCTTCTAAAGTCTGTATAGTCCGTTCTGACTGCCCATCTATCTGGGGATGGAATGTTGTGCTAAATTTAAGTTTAGTACCAAGGGCGTGTTGCAAGCTTGGCCAAAACTTTGATGTGAATCTAGGATCTCGGTTAGAGACAATCGATACTGGTGCTCCATAACGACTAACAACCTCTGCTACATACATCTTAGCCAACTTATCCAAAGAATAAGTGGCTTTAACTGGTAAAAATCTCGCTGTCTTAGTCAATTTGTCAATTATCACCCAGATTCCATCATGACCATTCCGAGTGCAAGGAAGTCCAAATAAGAAGTCCATGGTAACATGTTCCCACTTCCATTCTAGCACTGGGAGTGGGTTTAGGAGTCCAGCTATTTTCTGTCTGATAGGTTTAACCTGCTGGCAAATCATGCATCTCAATACATATTCGGCTATATCGCGTTTCATCCCTAGCCACCAGTAGAACTGTTTCAAAGTCCGATACATTTTAGTGCTACCTGAATGTATTGTATAGGCCGAGCTATGGGCTTCCTCTAAAATCTCTTGCTTTATGTCCACCCTATTAGGAACACACACACGAGTTATATCTTATTACAGCTCCGTCGCTCCTTACATCATAGTCTGTCTGATAACCTTGCTCCACTGTTTTTCGCATCCGCTTCAACATTTCATCATTTTTCTGTGCCTCAATAATCTTGTCAATTAGGGTAGGCCTTACCTGAATTTGTGCCATTAAACCTCCCTGGTTATCTTTTGTTAACACTGCATCATAACCTTTTAGTTCACATAAAAGAGATGAACTAATAGCATTTGATGAAGCCTTTGCGTACAATGCCTTCCTGCTCAATACATCAGCTACCACATTAGCCTTGCCTAGATGATAATCAATGGTACAGTCATAATCTTTGATCAGCTCTAGCCACCTTCTTTGCCTTATATTTAACTCCTTCTGATCAAAGACATACTTCAAGCTTTTATGATCTGTAAGTATACAACATTTTTCCCCATACAAATAATGTAGCCAAATCTTTAGCGCCAACACTACTATTGCTAACTCTAGATCATGTGTTGGGTAATTACATTCGTGCTGTTTCAACCGTCTTGAAGCATAAGCTATCACTTTACCCTTTTGCATAAGAACACACCCTAAGCCTTGGTGAGAAACATCACAGTAAACTTCGTACTCGACACTAGGTGTTGGAAGTGTTAAAATAGGTGCTGAAACCAATCTCCTTTTCAATTCTTGAAAACTTCGTTCATAATCCTCCGTCCACACAAATTTAGCATTCTTCTTGGTCAGAGTTGTTAATGGAAGTGCCAACTTCGAGAATCCCTCAACAAAACGGCAGTAATAACCAGCTAAACTCAGAAAGCTACGTACCTCAGTCACTGTCTTGGTTTGCTCCCACTTAAGTATTGCATCTATTTTCTGTGGATCCACTGTAACACCTTTGACTAAAATCACATGTCCAAGGAACATCACTTGCTCGAGCCAAAACTCGCATTTTTTGAACTTTGCACACAATTTCCTATCTCGCAATGTTTGCAACACCGTTCTCAAGTGCTCAACATGTTCTTCCTTACTCTTAGAATAGATTAGTATATCATCAATAAACACAATTACAAACTGATCAAGGTAAGGATAAAATATTCTGTTCATCAAATCCATGAATGTTGCAGGGGCATTCGTCAATCCAAACGACATTACTAAAAACTCATAATGCCCATACCTTGTCCTGAATGCTGTCTTTGGAATATCTTATTCCTTAATTTTCAACTGATGGTACCCCGACCGTAAGTCAATCTTGGAGAACACCGAGGCATCCTTTAGCTGATCAAATAAATCATCAATCCGTGGCAAAGGATACTTATTACGTATTGTTACTTTATTTAACTATCGATAATCAATACATAATCTTAGTGTACCATCCTTCTTCTTCACAAATAATACTGGAGCACCCTACGGAAAAACACTGGGTCTAATGTAACCTTTATCCACCAGTTCCTACAGTTGAGTTTTCAACTCTTTCAGTTCTGTCGGTGCTATTCTATACGGTGCTTGGGAGATCGGAGCTGTTCCAGGCACTAAATCAATAGCAAATTCTATCTTTCGATCAGGTGGTAATCCTGACAGATCGTCTGGAAAAACATCTTTGAATTCTTGCACCACTGGTATATCTTCTAATTTCAACTTCTTATCAATTTGTTTATCTATCACATGAGTCAAATAAGCAACACAACCCTTTCTTAACATCTTACCTGCCTTTAGTACAGAAATCACAAATGCAGGTAGGATTCGTCTGTCGCCTTTAAAATTCACTTCGACTTTTCCTAGTTGTTTAAACACTACCTCCTTTCGATGACAATCTAAAGAGGCATGATATTTTGACAAGAAATTCATCCCTAGAATTATATCAAATTCCTGGATATCTAGGGGTATGAAGTCAGCAGACAATTCACTTCCATTAACATCTTATAACTGGCAGAAATGCCAGTTATTATAAGCCTTTTATTTAGAATTATGGGGGCTAATAAGTAGAAAATGCGGTGATAATACGTGAAATTTGCGAAATATCAGTCGATTAGCACATAAATCCTCACTGACTCAATATTATGCGTTATTACGTGCCGAAGTATCTATTTTTATAGCTATCACAGGAATCAAACGCATGTGTTTGTAAGAAGCAACCATAGACAAACGCATGCGCTGAAGCCAGACGACCGCAAAAGACGAACGTAGGCGGCAACCCCATGTGTCCAACGCATGGAAGTTGCGGTAAATGCATGTGTCCAACGCATGGAGAACGCGGTGAACAAATAGAGATTGTGGTCACGAAGTGATAGCCATAATAGAAGATTGCAAGATGGGTAGAACGCGTTGATAACTTTAGCTAAGTTCAGCTCGAACGCATACCTTGGGAGTATCAACAAGATAAGGCGATGTGACAATGCCCATACCGCGACAAAAGTAGCAGTGAGCCATACCTCCATCATTACAGCTGTCCGCGTCCAAATTCTATAAGTAGCCTTTGAGACCTTCATTTTGAGACATCTGAGCTTCTGCCTTAAGGCAGAAGTTTGTGATCACAGATGAGAGCTTGAACGAGATTTTTAGTGAGAGTTCTTCACCTCTATAGACCAGATCGAGTGACGATCGGAGTCTTCACCGGAGATAGAGCTCGAGAGAGACATCTCCACCACTCAACCATGGCACCACCGGTAGCCTTGAGGGCCACAATTGCATGCGAACACGGGATACAAATTGAGTCGAATTCCTTATACGTGCATTCCTTCATGTGAAGATTCATAATACTGTCCTATCGATTACCTCGCACGTGGACCCGATAACAATCAATAGGCTCAACCTGATATCATTTGCCCTTATCGGCCTCACTTGATAATCAAGTTTTAGAGTAGTTAGAGTGGAACATCGTTCAAGATGCCCAATAATTCCTTCATTCGTAGCACCACGATTGAAGCATTCCTCTAACATGTTCAATCAAGTATACTATAGGTGTTAGGTTTTAAAGAATGTATATTTTCTATGTTAATTCCTACAAAATTGTGTTGATTATTTGTTTTAAATGCTAATTTTGTAGGTAAAATGATCCCCGAGGCATTTAGGAGTCATTAAGAGAAGATCGGGCAAAAAAAGATCCAAATAAAGAAAGAAAATAAAAAAAAATGAAGAGAATCAAGTAAATTACCAAAATGTCACCAGGATCGAGTTTCACCATCGAGTTACAACGTCACGACCCTAGGAGAGCGTTGCACAATGCTTGAAGACCGAACGCTTCATTCTGCTGCAAAATAGGGTAACGTTGCAACACTCCCCACAACGTTGCAAGGGTCCGGCTTGCTTCTAGTTCAAGTTAGACATTCAACGCAAGCCCAACACTCCTTGGAATTTTAATCAATTTAGCGTTGCAACGCTAATGCTAGCCTGCGAACTATATAAGATTTTTCTTTCATTTTTGCAAAGGAGAGGAAGAAAATCCATGGAGGCTGGGATCTCTCTTCGAGTTCTTTCACTTCTTTGGTAATTCTTGTTCCAATTCAGGTTAGAATTTATATTTTTGTTGAAACTCTTGTAATTCTTCATACAATTTGTCAATGAATTTATGAAGTTTGATTGAATCTTGTTTCAATTTCAAGGGTTCTTTCAATTCTTTTGAGTTTTCTCTTTTCTTTATCAATTGAAATCTGATTTGTGCTTTCTTGAATATGATTTTAATTCTTGAAGCATGTTGAATGATCTATATCTTGAACATGTATGGCCTAGATGGTTGGTTTTGTCACAATCATTGTTGAATATGTTACTTTCAATGTGTTCAATGGAATGTCTAGCCAAGATCTATAAGAGGCAGTAGTAATTGTGTGTTTGATGGCCATCCTAGGATGCACTAATTACTAGAATTGAAGAAAATTTGGTTGATTGAGTAAACTGTCTTAACAATTAATCAATGCAATTGAATCCTAGAACCTAATGCACATGTTTTCTATTCTATATGGCCACTATCAAACCCAAAGAAGTGGAAGCATGTAGGTTGTTTAGGGTTTGGCCTATCCAACCTTAATCAATGATTAGGACGCTCTCTCGACTAGATTATTTCTAGTTGTCGACCTTTGTAGAGGCTAGCTTGATTGAGTTGAGTGAATAGTTACGAGCATACTCTGATTGTCAATAAACTTTAAGAATTCGATGATAGGAATTGCATTGAACGTCTAACTTAAACTAGAAGCAAGGTCATTCCTTACTTGTTTACATTCATCTTTATTTTTTGATCTTTAGTATTTTTCTAATTTAATCAAACCCTCGTTTTATTGCTTTAATAGTCAAGGTTAGTTAAGAAAGGATAAGAATTAAAACCTTCCCTGTGGATCGACCTCTTACTTTAACTTTAACTACGAGTTAGTTAGGTAGTTGTTCAAGCTTTATAAATATTGTTTGTTTCAGGTTAGGTACAACTAACGACACCTACTTAGCAACCGAACAATGGGCCATAACCGCTACTTTTTAGTTAACAAATTGAAACATTTCGCGTTGTTAGACATCATGTTTTCATATCTTCGTTCTAGTTAGTAAACCTCTGTCCACCTTTAAAGACTGATGCCTTCTGGATATTTCGTGACAGCACCATCTTGAAAACTACAAAGTTCGTCCTATTTTTTCTGGAATTCTGTCATGCAAAATGCCCTTGTTGCATCTTTATACTAAAGGATCTCTTGACGAAGAGTTCCATGAGCATGTTCGGATCGCTCCAATTTTACAGTGACCAAAATACACTATATACATTCAAACGCACAGTTATGCAAACAAACAGTAACTAACGGCATGGTTTGAACAAGAAATAACAAGGGAGAGAGTTCCCATACCAATTGAAGACGGTCTTCAAAATTTGGAACTCAACACAGCGAAGACCTCTACTTGAAAAACCAACACCCAGTAGATGCATCAACTACAGCTGCACGAACAACCGCAAACACACGAGCGTAGTGGGGATGACACCACCAGGAAAGAGTCCCAGGTATTCTCGGAGTGAGAGCCCAAAGCGTGGTCTTTCGTCAGTTTGGTAGAGGTAGGAGGAAGCACTGATCGTGTAGGCGATAAGAAAATGGGAGAGAATATGAAGCTATCGCCACTTGATCGTCCTAAGCAAGGTCGCAACATACAATCATGCACTAAACAAGTTACTATTCGCTCTTCGAAATGATTTCGAACTATTGTTTTGATATAATCATAAATGTTAGTAATGCAAGATTAACACAATTAAATGTCACCTATCAAATGTCAATCAAAAGCGATAATTATAAAATTCTCAAGCTTCCAATAATATAATCATGAACACTCAAGAACGGAATCGAATCCGACAATACAATAAACTAGTTTGAAAACTCACAAATACATTAAGTAGGTAGAAAAATCCCAAAATCCAAGCTAGAAACGATTACCTTAACCCATAATATTCATAAAAACTCCAAGGTATCATTTTGATACATCCTTAAACTAAAAGGGAAGAAAAGAGGAGAGAAATTGGTGTTGAATCGGCTGAAGTCGGTAGAATGGCAGAACTGTTCTAACCTAGGCAGTAGAAATCCTATTTATAAAATCGACTGAGTGTAATTGTGCCAAGCACAACGTAACTATGCTAGCTTTTAGAAATTATAACATAAGGTTGAAACGTTGTTACTGTATGGGTTATGCTCTTCATGATGAGGCACACATGTTTTCTCCGTTAAAGTTCGTAGCATTGCAACGCTGATGACAACGTTGTGACACTCTCTTCAATCTTTAGCTACTACCTTGCAATGTAACATAAGGGTGTAAAGCGGGTATTGCGACACTCCAACGATGCATTCAATTTGCTTTTGAGCGTAGCTCTATGCTTGGTAGATGGTTGCAACACTCCAGCGCAAGGGCATTTTGGTAATTTTCCTCCTTTGAAGGCTGAATGCTCAAATTAATTTCGACTTGCTTCAAATTAACCCTGAATGACTCCAGATGCTCAGTTCTACCTCTTGAGTGCTCGAAACCTACAAAATAACATAATAAACACATAAAATCCTACAAAAATCCTAAATTAAGTGGAGCTAGATGGCACATTTTTTGTGTTATCAATGACCCACTTTTCCACAATAGTGACAAATCCATCTTAATCTATACACTCTTTTGGCTTTCCATGTTAAATTGCTAGAAGATGTACCTATAAAGCCATAAGACTCTTGATTCTGAGCTCTAACAAACTGAACTTTTTGCTTCCCTTTGAATTGAGATTGTTTATTACACTGATTTTCACCTTTAGGAAAACCTAGCCCAGAATTATCATCGGATGTCTTTCCTTTTGTCAATATTTTGTCTAAAGACTTAGTACTAGTGTTCACCATTTCGAAATTTTTACATACATAGTCTTTCTCAGCCCTTTATTAACTTATCGCTTTAAATTTGCAATAGTACATAGAAGTCTGTGATTGTGAAACACCAAATCTTAATTCTTTCTTTTTGCACATCAAGGACTTTCTGATCATCTTGCCATTTGATGAAAAGGGCTTGGTATGAGGGATTGGTAGACCCATGTTTGGTAGTGTCGTGAATTTTTTTTGCATATACATCATACTCAGAAATCTCACAAGACGAGGTGTCAGATGAGATGCTACTGACAAGTGCTTTGACATCTTTCTCTAAGTCACTACTATGTTCAAACTCATCCTTAGACATTGCTAAGATGTAGCCTTTACCCTGTTTCTTCAAGAAATTAGAACATTTTGCTTGAAAGTGTCAATAACCTTCATGAAAGAGTTAAACAACATGCAGCAAAAGTATCAAGGATCCATAAGCATTCTAATTCACTAATTTTGGCAAAAACTAAAGCATGCTCTTCTTAAAAGGTTGGCTTTTCAGAACATACCTTTGATGAACTCTCCAAGAAAATGTCTGTTCAGGTTCTGTCTTCACTTGATATCAACATAAACCACCTCAAATCCTTCTCTACTATGCTCTTGGAGCTTTAGGCAAAGTTGTGGGACTCAAGGATAGCTTGAATATGTGAAGAAACAAGAAAAAACCACAGCAGCCCGATTGAAGAAGACAGTTTCTTCTTTAGAAAATTTTCTCTTAAAATTCTGTATCTTCTTCTTCTCCAACAACTCCAATCTTCTTTATATATATTAGATGAACATGCAAAGAGATGGAGTATAGGGCTTGCAGCTCATGCTTGGAGAATCAAAGTAGAGAAAATAATGGCTTTTGTTTGAGCATAAAGATGATGGTAATGGAGAAAACTCATTTTCCATTTTGTGAACCATGAAAACGATTTTCCATTTTCTTTTTAAAACATAAAATGATTTTAAACCATTTCTTAAATTAATTTCATAAATTAATTTAAAAAATAAATTAATTAATTTCATATTAAATATTAAATTAATTTTTGCACAATAATCATCTTTATATATTTAAATCATATTTAAATATTAATTCTCTTGTTCCGTTTAATTTGAACATTTCAAATTAATTTCTCAAGCTACCCTAAAGCTTATCCATTTACAAGCTAGTAAGGGGACCTCGCCGACCTACAGATCATGGGCTCCAACGATGCGAGATTAATCGGCTAAACTCATTAGTCCGATCTAACCCTCATTTGTTAACTAATGGGACACTCCACTATTGCCCATAAATGAACTCCCCTCACTATAGATATATTATGTCCACTTAATAACCATAATCAGTAAGTCAATCCTTCATAGGTTGTTCGTAATCACAGCTAGGTCAAAATACTGTTTTACCCCAGCGACTACATCTCGTTCCTTAAGTTCCTACTGATCCTCTAATGAACAATTCTGATTCATAATCTCTATGAATCAAATCCTTTCTCCATCATGAGAAGGCAGGCCCCGATTGTTCAAGATCTGGAGTCAGTACTTAAGAGAACAACCTATCTGCTAACCTTAAATAGGGTAGGAGTGAATTTCATCTTGCAAGGCTATGTCCCCAGCTATTCATCCGGTCTTATTCCTAAAATGATAAGCTTATTGAGAAATGATGTTGAACTACTCTCACCGTTTGCAGATCAAAGAATAATCCCAACCAAGAGCTCATAGCGAGTTTAGGATTAAGATCGAGTTAACCTAGGTTATATAATAGATGAAATAGTCAGTTTCAACAGTAAACGATCAAGAAAAGTGACTATTTTCGTGGTCTAGTCTATATGCAAACTCATTGCATAGGATGCCTCCACTCTCATGTCTCAACATGAACGATTTGTGGATCACATCGTTTGTAGCATCTTACAACTACTTGTAACAACTACAGAGTGGGCCGCATCAAATAGTGTTATCAAGATGAGATACCCAATTTCATCCATATACTCATTAGACCATTTAGGCTATATATTGTCAACTTGATCCTGTTTATGTCACTACATAAAGTTACAACATTCATACTATAGCCAAGGATGCGTTTATTGGATTTTCATAATAAGATGCAAAATCAATAAGTCATTGTTATTGACAAAATAGAATGTTTAACACGAATTACGAGTTCTAGGACATTCCTAACACTTCACACTCTCGGTAGAAATTTAAAGCCCCTGACTTGTCAGCTTCCATTCTACTACTTTGAATTCTAAATTGCATGAGAGGAAGAGAGCCACCAAACTTACTATTCTTATAACTAAAATGTCAGACTTCTTATTAAATCATTCGAGAACACGATTGAATTGTTTTGAAAGCAATGAACATTAGAAAGTAACTTCCATATCAAATTTCTTAGATATAGACCTAAGCACCTTTCGATCAAGTCTTTCTTTTGAAATTTTATCTCCTAAAGAAAATGACTCATTTTCAACATCTAGCAGCCAAATATTAGATTAAAAAATAGATTCATCATAATGCATTTTGAGATTCTCGAATTTCGAAGTTAACAATTGCAGCCATGACATTTTAACTCTTGAAGCTCCTCGTGAGCAACAAATAAGATATCCCATGTCTCCTTAGTAGAGACACACGTATTAATCAGTCTAAATATATTGCGATCAACAACATTAAATATGACATTCAATGCTCAAGAATTCCCTAATGATGTTTCATCTTCAGCTTCAAACCACTGAAATTTAAGTTTCAAGACTTCTGATGGAGGAAAAGTTGTCGAGGCTTTCTACCAATCAAATAATATTATTTTCGTAAACCAGCACTTCATCTAATAAGTAGTCTTAGTGGGAAGATCAGTTCGTGTTGGGACTGGTGTCCTAATTCTCCCGGAGTCTCATTGTTTGTAATTTATACACATTATTATGAACAAAATAAGAGTTATTTCATTTTGGCATTTACTCATATCAAATAAACAAAGCTCCATGGTTATCGTATGTAAACTTAAGCATGTATATGAGATATATAAGTAGATCGTGCCTTAAATGATAACCTAAATAGGTCTGTAGTATAAGGATTAAGGAGGGATACTTGATCCTGGTGACACTACAGATATGACCCGCTTTGTAGAGGTTTGCAAGTGTTGTAAACTACTATAGATGGTAGATCCTGACCATTCATGTAGAGACATGCGAGCGGGGGTGTCCTATACAAAGAGTTTCTATAACACCGGACCATGAGATGATTCGTATCTGTATATAACGCTGTTGATACTGAAGACTTACATCTCACCTAAACGATAATAGCTGACATGACCTCAATCCTGAGCGTTTTGGGAACTTCTGCTTTTGAGGGTGGTGCTTTGATTAGTACAGGTGAGAGTGGTCAAATTGTCAACTCAACATGTCTACCTTTTTAGGGATTTATCTGATTTGGGAGCTGGGAACTCAGTTACACAAGATGCAATTCACTTCTTCCCCGAAGCAGGGGTAAGTAGATAGATTACTCCCTTAAGGGCTAATTTCAAGGCTTGAACATAGTGGTCATAGCTTAAGAGGACTCAGCCATAGTAGGACTATGACTTATGTTCATTTGAAGGATCAGTGGTACTTAAGGTATTAGATGTAACTATAGAAGCATAACAGTTATTGGTCGAGCTATACATACGAGCGATTTGTGAAAGGTTATTGTCTAGGAAGCACAGATACTTCTAATTGTGCAGAGAATTGGTATCAGATATGGATACGATACGGATACGTCCAGATACGTGGTAGATACGTATCTGATACGTGGTTTGAAGTATCTGATTTTTTTTATTTTTATTTTTATTTTCAGATACATGTATCTGTTTCCAAATACGTGGATCAATTTTTTGTTTCAAATTTAAGCCCAACCTACAATCCATTTTATTTTAGTGCATGTTTAGGAATGATTTTAAAATTATCAAAAATCAATTTTTTCATTTTTAAAATCACTCGAAAACACAATTTTAATTACTCAAAATTAATTTAATTTTCCAATTTTACACTTTTAAATGCAATTTTCATATCATCAAAATTAGTTTTGAAGAATTAAACATGTTTCACGTTGATTTTGAAAATGAAAAAAGTGATTTCAACCATTTTAAAATTACTTCCAAACATAAAAACTCACTTAAATTGAGCAATCCAAAAAAAAAAAAAATTAAAAATGATAAAACATAAAAAAAAAATTAAAAAAACCCAAAACATAATTAATCTTCATTCTTCCATCCTCTCTCACTATTTAAATCATGATTCACACCTCCTTCATCCTCAACTTCATTATTTAATCTTCATCTTCTACTTCTTTCCTATTGTCTACTCTAATCACTCAACAATCATTCGACGTTACTGGATTTTTTTCAAGTTTTCACTCTCTTCTTGAATCTATTATAATCTAACTTAAAATATGTATTATA